>NW_025110015.1:164497-206231 GCF_011392965.1 Frieseomelitta varia | reverse complement strand
TTTTTTCAAGAAATTGCGCCGCCTACTCCTTGCGTTCGTAAGTGCTTTTTCCGAGAGTGGGACTGCAATTTCGTGATTTTCCTAATTTATGGCGGTGTAGCAGGGTTTTCTCTCCATATGTCTTCCAAACGTAGGTCTGAGTGGGCCCTTGGAAACCTAGAGTTTCCTACGACGCTTCGCGGAAATGCTATTGTCGCCGAATTACTAAAAACTTCGAGTGTAAATATCTGGTCTTTATGCACTGTAAGAAATAAACTTGGCCTTCACAATTCAATAGCATAGGCGACACGTGAGTCGTAAATCCTCCTAACTGCATGTCTGAGAAAACGACTTTCTCCGACATATGCTAGCCGCTAATATAAATAAAATAAAATAAAAAACTAATAAAAAAGCTAATAAAAATAAATAAAGTGTACGTATATAAGCGTCGTCAAATTTACTATACAGCTTTATGAAAACATTTAATCATTGTCTCCTTTTCCTTTTCTAATATATTACTATTTTATTTACCGGTATTATATCGGATTCATACATCTACCGATTAACACATCTACCGACTTAACATCGTTATACCGGTATTCGCAATATTTCGGTTTCATCAACCCGGTATCGAATAGTAACCTAAAATACCGGTATCCGTAATACCGATTCGGTCTCTGATTTAAGACATTTTTTCTCAAATTATGCAATTATATTTGAAGTAAAAAAAAATAAAAAAGTAATAAATAATTATCTATATAATCAACTTTTCTAACTTTTCTATCGCAAAAAATAAATATTGTTAAAAGTTAGAAAATCTTACAGAACGACAGAAAAGAGTTCCCTCTTATTATTGATTGACGCTACACGAGTTTGTTGTGTGTGACATTTTCGGCCAATAGGTATCCTTATATTTAAGAACGTATTGAATTTATTCAAAACAACCAATCAGTTTCGCATTTCTTTCGCGAGATTTCTTTTCAATTCCCAACAGTATCTATGTTATCGACTAAGTATTGTACTGTTTTGCAATGAGGTTATGTAACAGAGGTGGAAACTTATTGTTAGAAAAATGCACCATAGAAAGCAACATTATTTATTTTAAAAAATTCATCGAGCGCGAATGATCTTTTTCATAATGCAACAGTTTTAGATATTTTCTCGGGCCTGGTTTTAGATATTTCCTTTCATTAGTCACAACCGTTCATGGACGAAATACAAAAACTTTTCTCGAGGTTGTTGGAACGTGCCAGAGAGAGGAGAGAGAGAGAGTTAAGCGTAAACTAAAAGAATAGCAGTCTCCATCAACCTAGTGAATAAGAAAGTACAACACCGTAATTTAAAGTAAGTTGTTATCTTTATATTTGTTTTATTACACATAATGTAATTACACATAATTCATTGCATCATAGTCATTGCATCATGCGAATTTTGCATAAAATATTGTCTATAGAATTATTTTTAAATTAACTCCTATTCGCGAATAATATTATAAATTAGTTTGATAAATTCTCATATGCTCGATCTATTATGTTATCAATATTTATGTCACAAATCTGTTGTGTATACAAAAAATATTTTTTATTTTCATAATTAGTAAAATTTTCACAATTTCTAATTTTTTAATTTTAATTGCTTCAAAATTGTAATATTAATGATTACTATTTCAATAATTATCTATAGTTATTTATATTTATTATTAAGCTTTGTTCGCTTAAAAAGTAGCAACCTTCTCCTCTCACATTTTTTTCTTTTACATTTCTTTTTCATTCATGAAGAAATTAACAAATGTGCGATAATTATCTAAAAAACGGATACCATTATCAATTTCAATGATTTTCAAATATATTGTAGAAATTAACATTTACATAACAATTAACATTTAACATAACAAAAATTCCCGGTATTAATACATTGAATGTTGCTCATATGTATGCATCTGTAATACATTTATAAGCATAACCGGTATATCAACTATCGCTCTTTACCTTTGTCACATCTTACAAATCTAAATAAATGACTTCTATGAAATCTTATTCGCAATTTCATATGCCAAAAGAGATCAGTTTGTTTGCGACATTACATTCCACACAATAAAACAAAAAATGACAATTTTTATTGAAGATAACTATTTTATACAAGTATTGCCGATCGCCTTACGGAATGACGACCGAATTAAAAATATTAACCCAAATCTGAACCTAATATATTGACGATATTCATTCTTGGATTATTAAATTATAACAGATATTTTTTACAACCCTTCATATGCAATTGTGCACGCAGCTTCTCGCCCAACTCTCAAAAAATAAGAGTTAAGTCTTTCTCACACGGAAATATTTGTATCGTGATATACATATGATGAATACCAAGTATACACGTAGTCAAATGGATGCGTTCATACAACGATTCTTGCGCAATTCAGTATCATGATAGTATGTATATCGATTTCGTGTATATCGAGAACTTTGGTCCCTGGCAATACTTTACGAAGTCAACAGTTAAGACATTAAGATAAACAAATTGACGCCGAAGTGTAGAACAACAAATACAGACTTGACCATTGTTTGAATAAAATATTTGGAAGGCAATTATTTAAATAATACAAAATTATATTTTGTATTGGCTTGATGTTATTTTAAAATAATCTTGCGTTAATTTATGTGAATAAAAGATGGTTTTTCTCGAAAATATTTGATTATTTAGCTATCAAATAAAATAATTTTTTACTTCATTATGTATTTTAAATTTATTCTTACAAATAATTTTCTAAATAGGTTCTAATTTTGCTGAGTAAACTACACTTTGTGCTGTGATTATTTGTTATTTTGTTTGGATAAAATAATTTAAATGGAAAATAATTTGCGAATAATTAATCAATATTAGTCCATTAATCCATTAATTAATTAATAGAAATAATTTATTGTTACAATGAAATTTTCCTAATCCTACATGAAGTCCAATAGATAACATTAAATACTGCCATGTTTTTTCTCTTCTGCCAAGCCCAAGATTCATTCTGCAAAAAGATCTGAGAGAAAGATACTTGTATCAGTGATATAAATATCTTCGTTTGAAAGAAGCCTAAAGTGCGTCAACATTTGTTACTATTGCATTACTATCACATACTTGGTGCTGTTACATACTTACTTACTATATACTTAGTGGTAACGAGGTCGATGCAGGATTTATTTTCAAATTTGTTTACTAATACGTACACACATAATTCGGCTGTAGTGCGGTATGACACATTCATCAAAATGAAACGAAATTTTGAAGGGAAGAGGGAAGATCTTCAATATAAAATTTTAATAATGAATCTTTATTAGTTTTTAAAATATTAATAAAAAACTTTGAGTACAATACATTGAATTAATTCCATTTTGTATAAACATGGCCAATGGTATATTAATTATCGGTGAATGTCTAAGAACTGTTTACGCAATATCGACTTCAATACTCCTATAGAGTGTATCATTTCAAATTTGATATCAACTTTCGGTACATACATTGAATTTTGTCTACATAGATGTTACTAACGTCTAATAAGATTTGCATGATCCATATTAGAATTAGATTGGATTATTTGTTATACTTATTTATTTATATATTTGTAACCGTCGTAAGACGATCACCAATTATCTATATATTATTGGTAAAATCCGTCGATGTTGGATTTTAAGATCAACATCTTATAGAAACTGAAAACAATATGGCTATTATGTCAACAGCTATTACAGTGACAACGATCGTATGACACTAATGCAGTGAAGATAGTTTGAATTTGTAATATTTGTATAGACAAGGCTCAATGTATTATACCTAAAGTTTTTTTATTAATATTTCAGAAATGAAGAAAGATCCGTCGTTAAAATTTTATATTCGGGGTCCTCTTTTCCTCTCCCTTCCTTTTCAAAATTTCTAATGAATGGATCATACCGCATTATATCTCTCATAATTCTTCAATTAATTCATCAAATTCCAATTGAACAAATGACAATTAAGGCTCGGCCTTGGTACACGAAGACTTCCAAACTTGTTCAAAAGAAATATTTCTTTTGGAGCTGACCACTTTATTGGCATTCATCGGAACGACCGAGTCAAATAATGACTCGCGATATATAGGGTGATTCATAAATCCATGACCTTGAGTGACCTTGAATGATCTTCATTATAGGTCATTGTATTCGTCTTGGAATTCTCTATCAGAAGGTAAGTAAAAAACCATATCGTTCCGCTTAAAAAAACAGAGTTGACCTTTATATCTCCTTGACGCCTCCACCTATAAAAAAAATTAGTAACATCAGATTATGAGCAACTCAATATCAAATAAGTCTGGACCGATACATTTTCTTCTATCTCTGAAAATAAGCGAGTTATTCAGGTGACCTGTTTTAAATGTCCGTACTAACTGTATGTGTCGTGTGCGTATGCGCGCGCGCGCGCGCGCGCGTGTGTGTGTGTGTGTGTGTGTGTGTGTGTGTAAGAAAAATGTATTAAAAATATCAAATTTCCAAAAATGTCCTAATAAAATGTTAGATAAAATTATGCAAAAAAGTGCTAATATTTCCATTTTTTTTTAAATTTTATTTGCCTATTTCCTTATGGTGTTTCACATCAGATTAGTTTTGAAGTAATGTATCTTATTTATTGCAGTAGATGCTCAGAATTATATTTTAACAACAATGTATAAGGTATGTATATATATATATATATCTGATATTTAATTTTTCAGGAAAAAAAAACAAAAATTATTTTCAATCTGAATAACAATTAAATATAATAAGCATTACTATTTATCGTTAGCACTTAATTATTATTATTATTATACTTATCCAATATAATACAACACATTACTTCAAAAAATCTTAATAAAAAATAAAATTTATATTTTGTAATACTTTTGTCAATTATCATTTTATTACTTTTTCGACAACAATTGAGATACGTGCCATGTTCAAATTATCACAATAATATATCACACAATTATCACAATAATTCTATCGAATTCAATATTGCAAATAAATTTTACCCAATTACCTAGAGAAATATAAAAAAATAAATTATTTTAAAATGTAAAATAATCCATGGAAAATAACACGTTCATCTTTTATTCTTAGTTTTCATTGATGCACTTCAAATAAAATATTGTTTAAAAAAGTTTATTTTGTTACGCTGGTAAAAATTGTTTTCTATCTTTTACGGATGTAAAAGTACAAGAACACATTCTTCTTTTGATATAATCTCGTTTTTAGGTTAATATGCAAAAATACGTGATTTAGGAAAAGAATGTAAAGAATAAGATATTCCACCTAGTTTATTCAAAGAATTGAAATGCGTGAATTAAGTATGAACAAGATTACTCGAGTGAACGTAAATTGATGAAATCAGGCAGTGTCGTGTGTACTCGCGCATTTTACTACGGTAATCAGTGCATAACCTCCGTCCGCACTGTTTAGAAATAAATTTTATAGCATTTCACATACCTTAGGAATATTCTAATTGAAATTAAATCTTAAATAGATGAAAGATAAAAAACTCGCTTCAGCAAATTCATAATTATACTGATATTTATTAACTTTTTGATTGAATGAAATATCAAATTATAATTAACAAGATAATATAAAATTTAAAATTGATGTATTTGAAGATATAAGAATTACAATTTAATTAGAATATTCATAATTATATAATTATAATTACTATGTAACTTATTTTGAACAAGAGTTGTAAGTTTTGTCACAACTTTTACTGCAGTATATCAGGATAAAATTTATAAGTTCTACGAAATAACTATATTTACCGAAAGTACAAAAATTATATTAACAATTAATACGATTTATATCATCATTACACCTCATAAAGATTATACAATTTACAAAATTGTAAATAAAAAAGTGTACATCTTGAAATCATTTTTATCATCCGTCTTCTTTTTACATTATACAACACTATAAATTAATTGTTTAGCGAAATAAATATACAAAATTATTGCAAATATTATTATTGTTTATTATTGTAATGACATACATTTTATCAGTTAATTATTTTTCTCACAGACACGGTATAGTACTATTTTGTATTTTTATTTTCTTTTCGTATTTTCTTTTTATTTCTTTTTTCAACATTTACTAAGTTAGATAAGTTATACCAATTTTCAAATATAATACGCATTCGCGTAAACTCTGCTTTGAAAGATGCTAGCAATAAGGAAATATTTTTATGTTCATTCGTAATTATCTATATTCATGAAGTTATAGTAATTAATTACAGAATTTAAAAAATCGTTAGTTGGAACATTATTTTCTTGTATTAATTTTTAGTATATAATTTATCCAATACTGTAATCACACAAATATAAAAACATATCTCTACTAAACCTTTTAATATTCTTTATGTTATATTTTTAAGTGCTTAATATCTCAAACAAATCACCTTGCAAACTGTTACTGTCTACAAAATTTTATCGCTAAAAAAGAAAAAGATATAAAAAGATATCATTTAACATAGTTTTTTATTATTAAAATTAACTTTTGAAACTCTAAGTTCAATTATTGAAATTACCTGTAAAAATTCTTTTCAATTTCATTATTTTTTTCAACAAAATTTTATCGATTTAAAGATCAAAATTAAGTAATTGATAAAATATTTAAATAAATACGTAATAAAAATCTTTAAGAAATCTTCAAGAAATAATTGACTTTTGACATTAAGAAAAAGTAAACATATTAATAAATTGTATAAGAAATGAAAAATATTACAGGTCAAAGTTTTAAAAATATATATTGTATAACTTTTAGAATCTAAAACATCTAAAACATGGGATATAATAGTATAATATTATATTTATTAGAACTCTTCAATAATATTTTGTGTCTAGAAAATCCAAAAATGAAATATACTTAATTTTATAAAATAAATTGCAATTATAAGCGATATTCCTGTCATGAAAATGTCAGGAAAAATTAAGCATTTAAATCAAGGATTTAAAATTGAAATATATTTATCATGGTTCAATATGTATGTTAACCTCAAATATCAAAACTATATGCAGTAGACTTTGTAATAAATAAATTGAATTTCTATAGCACAAATAACTTTCAAAATGTAAATAAATAAAATAAATATATTCGATATAATTAATCTATCTGTTATTTATATTTGCTTTCGTACATTATTAACGCGCATCCAGTTACATGCTCGATTTTGATTAATTTATTCGCAATATAAATCATGTTTCACTATATCTTTTCTGTTTGCTGAATATACATTAACTAATTAACTAATTAATTGAAAGGAATCCAACTACTTTCATCAAAGTAGGGCTACATAATTATTTGATAAAATATTATGAAATTTATTTTTATAATTTAGAATTTTATAAAATATTGTATGACATTATTATATAATCAAGAGTGCAATCGTATATAGTATAACATACAGTAGGCAATAAAAATATTTGTATATCGCTCTTTTTAAGTAAAAATAGTAATAGTAATTCGATGTATAAAATTTCAAATATTTTGATCCAATTATATAAAAAATTGCTTTCTATTTAATGAAATCTAGAAACTAACCATCAAATGTTTAATTCATGAACACTTCTTATATTTCATTCTAGTCCGATGATCTGTGATCTATACAGAATCCCTGAAAAAATAAATAATATCAATTTTATCAAATAAAATTAGAATCAAACAAATATTTCAAACAACAAAAATATTGAAAAAATTTTAAAAATTTATAATTTTATTGAATAATTTGAATAATTTTATAACTTTATTGCACTCAGTTTCCACTGTTTTCGTTTTCTATATTAGTTAAATAAGTATTTATGTTTATAATATACAGGGTCTTAAATTTTTTTTGTCAAATAACTAGTATATATATTCTATGAGTATGTATAAAAATAAACTGTCATATAAGAATAATGTTTTACTGTACTAATTATTACATTGATTATTACAGTTTAATGGTGATCCACAAAATTATTAAATAACACGTTATCGAATTTTAATTCACAACATTACAGATAATTTATCAGACACATCATATAAATCAAAAATTAATGTAAGAACTTTAGTTACTTTTACATGCTAATTGTAAGATTGATTGAAATATCTGCTAAAATTACAGAAAATTAATAAATAATTAATTTAATTTTCCATAATATTAATATATTAATATAGATATATATTAATGAAAATTAATATTATTATTATATTATTATAATTATTAAATGTAGAATATATTAATTTAATATATTAACTTCCATGTATAGTCTGATATACACACGATAATATAATACCCTTTCTTGACTGTACAAAGATATAGAAAAAATATAGAATAATGAAATGTTGTTTACAAGACAACGGAGAAACAATCAGAATAAATCGAAGAAATTAGCGACAGTTAGCAAACTGAGTTTCGCAATAATCTGTTTATGATAATCTGGACATACAAATTTAATCATGCATTGCAACTGGCAGCGTGTAAGCTTATTTACATTTCCATCTTATTATTCAAATCATATTTGACAAACTGCGCTACCGTTCCGACAGTATGTATTATTCTCATTGATATAATAGTTCCGTAGGAATTATTGATCAAATCGAAACGCTATATTAAAAGTTACATCGTTTCTATTTCCCGAAATATAAAAATTATTGCTTCTCAATTCTATACTAGTGTCACTAGATCACCGATAACCGATCGTAAAATAAAGATTTAAAATATTATGCCATTCTTTCATCTAACAAAGATCATAATATTAATATTTTATCATAATATTAATATCATATTAATATGATAATTAATATCAATATTTTTTCACCTAAAGACCATTTTATTATTAGCTAAATACAAATACAAACATTAATATACAAAATTAAACATTTTAATTCAAATTGTCTAATTTAATTAATTATGTAATTCGCTAAATACAAATACAAACATTAACAAATACAAAATTAAATATTTTAATTCAAATTGTCTAATTTAATTAATTATGTAATTCAAATTATTTATAGCTCAATTATATATCAATTGAGAATTAGATATAAAGTTGCAATAAATATAAAATATACTATATTTTAGAAACAAATGTACAATGATAAAAAGTTTGATTATTAAAAAAATAAATATATTATTATTTATTAATACAGATTTTCTCGGAAATCATAATGCATATTGGTTAATCTTTTTTTTTTTTTTAAACTCAATCGTACCAAAATACTTAATGTGTATAATAGAATATTTAATTAACTTGTTAAAAAAAAAATAAAACTATAATAAAATAAACGCATGTTTTAATTTCTACACATTTCTATTCAAATTATTGTTATTCACGTGCATTCAAATCGTGTTGAGTGATTATCACATTTACTACTTTCCTTTCAAATAAGAATATTTAAATAACAAAACATGCGTGTATATAACACAATTTCACATGCATTACCAACTTCTTTGGATGTCATGTTGTATTTTTAAATCAGTTGTTCTAATTGCAAATTTAGTTTTTTACCTATATTGCAGATCGCAATGATTTCGTTTTGTACAAAACGATAAAAAATTTAACAATTAAATTTTTGTAGAAAAAGATATTAATTAATATTGATCAAATTTTGTAAGTGAACTATAAGCATAAAATTATATTCATTCAATATTTCAAAATATTTTCGAAAAACTTTTACAATGTTTTATTTATAAATTATTGATAAATATATAAAAATTATTTAACCGTTTATATTACATCATTATAATACACTTACATTCAATTTCACATATATTATAAAAAATTACAAGTTTCATTATTAACAATTTATTAAGATGTAAATTGTAAGATGTAAATTCTGATATTCCAAAATAATTTTTGTGAACACATAACACATTCAATTCTGACTTCAAAGCAACCGAACAAATCTCTAACTGATTTCAACAGTAATATCTCTTATGACAGCAAACAAAAGCATTACAATTTAATTTCCTTTAATTTACCAACAAGTAGGAAAATATAGGCATAAATTATGGGTAATCATATATACATAATATAGATTGATTAATTAAACATTAGCAGATAAATATTGTTTTAAATTAACTAAAATTAATATCTCACATATAAATATTTTACATTTAAATTACCTTCATTCTTCTTTAAATTTAAAACAATTTATTAGAATTGAAAAAAAAGAATACAAAATACATAATTTATAATTCGAAAAAACTGTAAATAAAATTAAATAGTAATAGAAAAATTTGCATGTCTTTAAACATTAAAATACATTATTATAGGTATTTTTTATAAATTTGGAAATTTAACAGTAATAAAATCTATATATGAACGTTATATATCTTTCATATTTGGGAAAAAATGCATATGTTTTTAAGTGAATTTTTTAATTAAAATATTTCCATTTAAATAAAAGTTACCATTGATTTTATTGAAAAGACTTGCGTAGTCTTAATAATTTTAGAAACAAAGAATTTGAAACTTTTTGATAGAATAAAATATTCGTAATATTAAAAGTCTAAAGTTATCTCAGGGCTGTGTTTATTATTTCAGTGCTTATAAAACATTTATTTTGTTAAAAAAACATGTTGATCTGTCTAATACTATAAAATTATAATAATTTCATGCAACGGAAAAGCCTAATGACTTAAAAAGAATGCTGAATTTTCACGCGTACATAAGTACACCACACCGCTGTGATTTTTCGCGCTCACCTTCTCTATTTTCCTCCCCCAGAACAGCATCCTCGTTATGCTCCAGATCCTCCCTTTGCTCCTTACCGCTAGCCATACAGAAAATCTGAAGTGGTAATAAACCAACACGTCTCGAGTTTCCCAGTCAGTCGGTTCTCGCCTTGCCGAAGATCAGTTGAACGAAACTGATTTCTTTGATTCCACGGGAAGATGCTCTCCGGACGTAAACGGAAAAAATGGACATTTTATCACGAATACTAGGACACACGACGGTTGCTTTTATTTTCCATCAATGTAAGAAAAATTTTTACCATTTCCTTTTTTTTTTTTTTTTTTTTGAAAAAAAACCGTATTTATTTATGTGGTTATTTCATTTCATTTAATTCTTTTTCATTTAATCGTGTTATTTCTAATTATTATTTCTAATCAATCTTATCGAATTTTTAAATGAAAATAACAAATTACCAAAAGACAAACTAATTTTTATTGTCATTGATTGTTGTATAGAAATCCGAATAATTTCAACACTTCAGAAATAAATTTCATTGTATGATGGAGAATACTTCATAAACATGAATAAGTTTAGAATAGTTGACCATTTTAAAATTTACGGCATGAATTGAACTATATATTATTTTTATGGATTTGAACATTTAATTTTGATATCGAGAGCAACGTAGAAAATTTCAATGCTGCTTAAAAATTCTATTTTTTTAAATGAATTTTAATGAATAGGAATAAGCGTACTATAACTTTATTTGAAGTAATGGGCTTTTAATTACCGATAATTTGCACATGGAGATATTACCATTTAAAAATATTTAGAAATTTGCTTCTATAACATAACGTAAATTTAATCATAAAATTACAGATTATTTTAATCATTATTTGTCATTAATTTGATAACACGTTTTGATAAAACTCACATATTATTATAACAAATCTATTAACTACTATTTATGTATATTTATCCGAACTTGAACATAAATCGTCAAAATATGAATGATAGTAACAAGAAATATCCAAAAATTTTTATAGATTTCCTAGATTGAACAATATTCTGCTGACATAAAAAGAGATTTGATATGATGCTCTTATTCTTTTATTTAATACATTTTTTTAAATACAGTGAGACCTCGAATTAATTAATGTCTGATCTGAAGAAACCAATGTGTGATCTGAGAAAAAACAATCAAAAACTTCTTGTATTTAAAATAAGATTTTTAATCTTTTTCTATAGTGTAATTATAAATACGTATTTAAGTATATATAAATTTAATATAATATTAATATATATACGTATCTTTTATTTATTTTGTCAATTTTATTTATTTTGTATATCTTATCACACAAACTTTTAATTATTATTATTAAATTTTATTGTAACATTATTGTTACAATAATAAATCCATCTGTTAATCCATCTTACATTAAATTATCCTACATCAAAATCAATATTCAGCCAACCAATAAATATTCATTTAATGCAGTGAATAATCAACAAATTAATAAAGAAAAGATTTTATAGGATAGGAGAAAAATATAATAGATACAAACTTAAATATGAATTTTATCATCAAACATAAGACTACTGATAACAGAAATCCTAATTGATTAAGTAAATAATCACGTTCTAGTTAATATATTACATTATTATGTATTGTATTGTTTATTATTTATTGTATTACTATGAGTTTCTATTATATTATCGTTATTGTTACAAATATTATGCATATTGTAAAAATAATCTCAATATCATTAATTATATATAAGTATACATATACATATATATATATATATTGAATTATGTCTGTTATTACATTATAAATTTTCTTTAGTATTGAACTTTTATTATATTTATTATATAATATACTTATTATTAGATTGAGATTTTTTACATATTTATTAAGAATTTATTGTAACATATGTTCTATGTCCTTTATTTAAAATTTAAATTTATATAACATTCTTTGTCTACTTATTATACTTGTATATATTAAACGTTTCATCTTAGAATAGAACTTTATGAATATTTGTATTTCAAAATTTCATTAATAGAATTTATAATGTTGATTAATTTTTAAGATGACAATTAGTAAAGTTATAATTATTGTACATATATTATATATAGAATCAATTCCATAAACTGTGTGGAAATCTTAATAAATTAGTACAAAAGTAAAAAGTAAAGTAAAAGATTGAACTATTAATTTTATTAAAATAGAATTAAAATGAAATTTAAATTATAAAATTGAAATTCTTTATTTGTTACAGCTAATTTCGAGATGAATGTGGCGTTGATACTACAGGTTTTTGTTGTATTATTTCTCTCAGAGTTCATGATAATAAATGTGGGTGCGATTTTTTTCTCATCCTTATTATCACTGCCGATCTTTCCATCAACAACAACTAAACAAAAGCCACATATCATCATTATTCTTGCTGATGATATGGTAAGTATATATACGTAAGTTGATAGATAAGAGAATTGATATAGAATGCTTGTAAAATATTTTATTAAATAAAAAGCTAATGTTTTAACACATTGCATTATAGTATTTTGCAAATTATATGTTATTAATGTTCAAATGCTGTGATTTAGGAATTATTGCAATAAAACTATCCTTATTTTTTATTTATTGTATAATTATAATAATGAAAAATGTATTTAAATTGTTTTTGTATTTAAATTCATTCATTTTATCATTGTTTAACAATATTTCATTTTATGGAGAATTTATTGTTATCTCTTTCATTAGAAAAAATTAATTCATTAATCAATTAATTAAATATTCAAGATAGTAAAGAAGAATGAGCATTATTTATTTTCGGTCATGTATGAATAGTACATAATGTTATGATCTCCCATGTAGGATGATACTTTTTTTGTTTTCTTTTTTTAACATTTTTATTCATATTAATGGATTATAAGAATAAATTATTAACCAAAATCTAGTTATATACAAGTTCTAATATATATATCGAGAATTTTGAGAATTCAAATAACTGTAAGCAACTAAAGTTATTATGTTATAACCATAAACAATTATTGACAACAAAAGTCGCGCATATTAAATAAATAATAGTACCAGTAAAATCACACATGCATGATATTCAAGTATTAAATTGAAAAAACACATAAAGAAAGAAAACACGTTTTCAATAAAAATTCAATAAAAACTGTTTTAATTAATTAACAGTTTCTATTAAAAAAAACTCATATTCTCTAAAATTTTTCGACTTTTGAATATAAATATATTTGAATATATAAAAACGATAAGGTAAAAGATATACATGGTATATTTGAAAAGTTTGAAGATGCTATGTATAAAACGCGATAGATTATAATTTAGGATCTTGAGCTTGGAGAAAGAATTATATAATACATAAACAATGGATGATGCTCCATGTTCCTGGTGAACTCAAAAATATACAGTTTTATTTAAAAAAGACAAAGATTACCTTGAAATTTCGGAAACATGATCATCTGGACAAGATTTGTGACCACCATAAGATGTCTTCCTTGAAACAATATATATAAGTTTTATTTGAAGCATTTTTTTCTATAGCGAATAGTCAGCTTCATATGGGACACTTTGCGTATGTATATATATATATATATAATTGCTCATTATTATTTATTACTTATTTTATATATATATATATATATTTTTTTATCGAAATCCATTTATTTTTAAACCATTCATAAAACTGTATTTCCAAAAGCTATCTGAATCATTTATAATGTTTCCGAGGCACTTTTTCCAAGTTTGAGACAACAAAATTTGATGCATGCTTTTTATTCCGTCACGATTAAAAATCGCTAAAAACACGAAATACTGTTCTCGTATATAAGCAACAACTCAATTACAAAAAATGCATGGCTGATGCCATTTGGTGGATCCATTGTTTCATTAGATTGATTAGATAATTTCCTCTCTAAACCCAAGATCCTAAAATATCATCTATCGCTCTTTCCAATAAAGGCCTCCAAACTTTTTGAACACAGCTTGTATATATAAAAACAATAGTTAAGATGGTTTTTTATAATGAATAATTTAATATTAAGAATTTTTGCAAATATAAAATATACAATATTAATTAATATTAATAATTCAATAGTTAAGATGTTTTTTTATAATGAATAATTTAATATTAAGAATTTTTGTAAATATAAAATATACAATATTAATTAATATTAATAATTCACTATATAATAAAAGATTTAATTACAGAAAATACAAAAAAATAAATATAAAAAGAAAAATATTCTAAAAATAAAAGCATAAATGTAAAAAAATATAAAATAACGGATTTCAGATTTTTTGTTGTTGTACATAAAATTACATAAAATTAATTAGTTTCGTATTGACATTGATTTTTATTGATAAAAAACATGTAAGTATACGTATTTATTTTTACTATTTTAATTATAGTCATCTATTGATAGTTCTAACATTATAAAAAAGTAAGATATACTAAAAATAAAAGATAATAATAATACTCATCTCCCCGATGATTTCAAAGTTGCAAGTTTGAAAGATATTTATTTAAAACCACTGCATAGGGATGGAACGATGTAAGCTTTCACGGATCGGATCAAATCCCTACACCGAACATCGACGCCCTTGCATACAATGGCATTATCTTAAATAATCATTACGTTCCCGCATTGTGCACGCCAAGCAGATCCTCTTTAATGACTGGAAAAAATCCGATTCATCTGGGTATGCAACACTCTGTTCTCTACCCAGCCGAACCACGAGGGCTTCCTCTAAGCGAAAAACTATTACCCGAGGTAGGTTTCTGCACGAATTACGTTACGTGAGTTTCCTTTACTTTTATCTTCATAATAAAATGCATTTAATATAATGTATTTACATTATAATAATTGTTAACAAAACATCGAAAATTTGAAAAATTTCAAAATACTTAATTATACTTATTTAAAATATTTCTTAAAAATTACAAATAAATTCTTTTTTACAAATTTTCCGTAACATTAAAAAAAATCACATTTAAAATTTAAAAATTTTCCAAATTTTTTAAACTAATTTTTCAATTTTTTGATGTACCATGCAGATATAATCCAACAATCTTGCATTGTCAGTGTCCAATGATTTTTATACTTCTTAATTAAATTTGTAGATTAATTAGTAAAAATGTATTTAATTATATTGTAATTTCGAATAAATACTTTTTGCAATAAGAATATCTTAAATCGCAAATAACTATAATAAAAAACTATTTTTAGAATAGATTTTTTCCACGTTGTCAATGTTATATTGTATATGGCACAATGTTATATTATATATGTACATACATAAATGTTCATACTGCATTTAATTTTCTTTTTAACGAAGATTACGTATATTAATCGATTACGTATTATAAATATTAAGAAACAAAGATTGAAAATTAGGTTTAATAAAAGAAGAAAATTATTTATAACTTCAAAATTATTTATAAAATTATAATTATTTATTACGGTACATTAAATGAAAAAGTGATCCAAGTATATTTTTTCCAAACATGAGATAAATATAGGAAATAATGCATAATGAGCAACATAATATGATTTATAGAATTTTACTCTAAACAAATCTCTAAATCTTTACGAGTACATAAAATAATGTATTTTAATTTTTAAAAACATGTCAATCTTTTTATTAAAATTTAACTTATCTAACTGATTTTCTAATTATTAAAAAATTGTATATATTACTGAAGTTACTAGTAAATAAATATTTCTCATGAAAAATAAAATTCAATAAAAAAATCATACTTCTAGTATATGCATTTCACATGCTATGGTTTTGTATAAATTCTTTCTTATTGCCGTTAATATTAAGGATGAACGTAATAGAAACTTTTTAAATAATTAAATCTAATGTAAAAAATTTTCTAATATTTCGAATTTTCAATTCGAATATTTCAATTTTCTTCTTAACATGAAATATTCATTCAGTTTTACATAATTTTTTTTTCTAATGAAAGCTTCGAACATCAGTACATTAATGATAAGTACTGATATAATACTAATAACTCCACGATTCTTTTACCTTTTAAAATAGCTCTCCAATTGTTTTTATCAATTCAAAACTCAATATAAATGAACATATATTAGACATGTATAGACTTTTTGTTAGCTCATTATTACCATCTTTTGATGCAACAATCTTACTAGTATTATATGAAACAAAATTGAATCGACAAATATTTCTTGTTACAAGCAAATAATATTTATCTGAAAAATTATTTTGATTAGCATTATTTGTGCAAAATATCTTTTTGACTGTAAACAGCAATGTTGAGAACAAAAATTATTATCTATTAGTTTAATTATACTCTATTCTATTATAAAGCCTTAAAATTGTAACTGAATAAAAAATTTATTTGCTTTCTATCCAAATCAATCTTTATTTCAGTACTTGAAAGAAATAGGCTATAGAACACATGCTGTGGGAAAGTGGCATCTAGGATATTTCAGAAAAGAATACACGCCAACGTATCGTGGATTTGAATCACATTTTGGTTATTGGAACGGTCTTCAGGATTATTACACGCATATTACACAGGAACTAGTAAGTATACTTAAAAATCAATTTCATAACAATTAGACTTTCCAAATTTTATATCATTCATTATGTTCTGATTAACATCATATTTTCGAATAAAATACAAAGAATACAAACATTACAATATAAATCAGCTTTGTATAATAAATATTTTACAGGACCCGCAATATAGCGAGTATAAAGGCTTTGACATGAGACGGAATCTTACAGTAGCATGGGACACCGCAGGAAAATATGCTACAGATATATTTACAAATGAAGCTGTACGGCTAATCAACGATCATGATACTAGTCGTCCAATGTTTTTATACCTAGCTCATCTAGCGCCGCATAAAGGAAATGAAGATCAACTATTGCGAGCACCAGACGAAGAGATCGCTAAATTTTCATATATTCTCAATCTGGAAAGAAGGATTCAAGCAGGCAAGTATTATCTTTTTGCTCAAAAAATTATCTGTTTTATTCTGCTTTGATATTTAACATGTCAATTAAAAAAATTTATAATATCGATATTACGCGATAATCGTGACAAATTTACAAAATCTAATATAAGACATTATATTATATATAAAAAAATAATAAAACTTTGCTCTCTGATATATTTCTTGTACATTTAGCATTTAAAAGCTATATTAGAACTAAAATACAACAGAACGTATATTTACTATTTTCATTTCGCTTAAACACTCTATTATTTACTTAGATAATTTTTAAAAAGATAATTTAACATCGAATATCAGTATATTATATACATTGCTATTTTAATTAAAAATTCTTTTTATTGTAAGTAAAATATATAATATGTTCTATCTTCAATTTATTCGATTCGAAATAAGTACATTGCTTTATTTTTTTCCATTATTATTAAATTCAACACTCTAAGAAACTTTATATTTCATTATGAAATATTAAATATGATTAATGTTATTACAGCTGCCCATATTCGAACATCCATTGTCCGAATATTCTAATATCCGAATATTTTGTTATTCAAATGAAGTATTTACTAATAACGAATGTCTTATCCTGCACTAAAATATTTTATATTAAATATTGTATTATTATATGTTTGACGTATTTTTCATAACTGCAAAAAACTTACTAAAATATCAGAATAATTCATAACTACAAAATACTTACTAAAATATTAGAACATATAAAAAAAATTATATTTAATTCCGTAAATTAACGTTTTATTTATGAATCACAAAAGTGTAGACATAATTTTTATTAAAAATTTTATTAAATATCAATGATATATTTACATTTTATAGTCATATATCATTTCTGCAGCGTGCTATTGATAAAGTCAATGGAAATTATTCTTTAGTATATATAATAAGTCGACAATCGGTAAAAATTAATGAAAGATATAAATAAATAGACGATAGATTTTTAATAATTGGATAAACAATTTAATGATTCGAAACTGCTACGTTGAATTTTCATTTGATAGGCGCATCTTTATGTCGACTGCCATAAAGAGGATGCAAGTTATCACATGTCTGTTCACTGATGGTCTTGCGAATTACAGCTCGTAGAGATCTCATGCGGGTGAGAAAAATATATATGAAGGTCTACATTCTTAAAAGATCGTATGCAAAAATTCTATAGAATGGATTGTATCACTCGATAAAAATTTATATTATTAAGTGCTAAAATAAACTAGAATGCAGTCTAGCTTTCTTGAAGATATCTTGTATATTGTAATGAAAGCACTTTTTCCAGTAGCAACGTTCTTAATCATAAAAATACCAGAATTTAGATATATAGAAATTCTTACGTTATAGCACAGAGAGTCAGCCAGAAACGCTTTACTATTAACATACATGTTATTAACAAACAGCATCCCTTTTTTTATTATTATTATTATTATTATCATCCCCAATCTTATTGTGTCATTTAACAAAAGTATTAACAGTATATGCAAGATATAAAATTCTTTAGAAGTAAGAATTCTTAAGAATTCTTTCTTTCAGTTTATTTATTGAGTCCATTCAGATTTTGTTTTTAGCTTTGATTTTTTAACACAGCTCAATAAATGAATTTCGTGCGTCTAAATACTTTGTATAAAAGTGTGTTATGCCCAAGACATAATTCATTTAAACTTGTTTAATTTGATATCCAGTTGCATTTTTTTAACTTGTAGTAATAGCTAATTAAGTATTTAACATAAATTAGAATTTCATTGTTTAGTCTAATTTGTGATCTTGCGAGGCTAGAATTGCGATATCATCGGCTTGTGGTTTTATTTGTATAGATGTGACTTTATTTGTGTAGCTAGAGTTTAGAACACCATCTTGAATCTTTAACTTAGATTGTAACAATAAATAAAAATTTTGTAGGAAATGGAATTTTATTAAAACAAGCCATACGTGATCAAAAGATTAATGTTTATAAACACAGCAGAGCATATCTTTTGTTCTTCCAAACAATTTTTTATTTCATGTATGTGCATCATGTTTAATGCACTTATTTAGTTGCTGAGTGTGATTCTTTAAATCTAAATTATTGTTGAGGAATGAGATTATTTTCACATATTAATGGTTTTAGCCGTTTCAGAAGTAGCTTATCAAAAATTTTTGATAAGACTAAGAACGGAGAAATTAATCTACATTTTATAGAACACCATGTTATTTGGAAATTTTCCCAGTTTTATTTATTGTTTCAAGAATAATTTATGAAAATTTCCATTTGATTGATGAGTGTTGAATTCTAATAATTGCATTAAATATCTAGGTTATTATAACGATTTTTAGGAAATTCTTTCAGTAGCTTTAATGTTATCAGATTATATTCTTTATTATTATTTATCCATTTTATCTCTTTCCCTACTTCAATAAGTAGGCAAAATTGTAGTGGTTATAGTAAATTCTACTTTTTTACTCGCTAGTGATTCACTTCATTAATAAATCGTACATTCGCTTTTCGCATTTGGATAGTTAGATATGTTTAATTTGTTTTATATATTTTGACATGTAAGAATTGAAGTGATATATATATATATTCTGCATTACAAGGTTATAAATAATAATAATAATAATAATAATAATGTTATTTTGTATTATAGCTGAGTTTAAAATGCCTAAATAAAATCACTTTAACGATTAATAAAATATTAACATCATTTTTTATGTGACTATGATTATTTTGAAGTTTTTAATTCTCACGATGAATAATAGAATATAATGCAATTAAAAAAACTTGACTTTGAGCATTCTCATTTTAGGTCCAAAAATGTAGAATCAACCATGACAAATATACATATCATAAATTACAAATATACAGATATACATACATATCTACAGATTCTAGAGCAAAGATGCTTAACTACCAGCTCGCAAGGTCTTGCCCCTACTTTCTTGATCATTAGCGCTATGCCCTTCACTGCATTGATCTCTCTACTTGCTTAGTAGGGAAATCAACAGACTGAGAAAATGGAGCTCATGCACGGAAGAAATCTGTGAAGAAATCGAGGTATAAAGAAATCGATGCAGTGGAAAGGATAGCGCTAGCGATCAAAAAAGTAGGAGCAAGGGCTCGCGGGCCGGTAGCATCTCTGTTCTAAAGGAACAAAGCCTATATATAAATATAAATATATATATATATATATATATATATATTTATATTTATATATAGGCTTTGTTCCTTTAGAACAGAGATGCTACCGGCCCGCGAGCCCTTGCTCCTACTTTTTTGATCGCTAGCGCTATCCTTTCCACTGCATCGATTTCTTTATACCTCGATTTCTTCACAGATTTCTTCCGTGCATGAGCTCCATTTTCTCAGTCTGTTGATTTCCCTACTAAGCAAGTAGAGAGATCAATGCAGTGAAGGGCATAGCGCTAATGATCAAGAAAGTAGGGGCAAGACCTTGCGAGCTGGTAGTTAAGCATCTTTGCTCTAGAATCTGTAGATATGTATGTATATCTGTATATTTGTAATTTATGATATGTATATTTGTCATGGTTGATTCTACATTTTTGGACCTAAAATGAGAATGCTCAAAGTCAAGTTTTTTTAATTGCATTATATTCTATTATTCATCGTGAGAATTAAAAACTTCAAAATAATCATAGTCACATAAAAAATGATGTTAATATTTTATTAATCGTTAAAGTGATTTTATTTAGGCATTTTAAACTCAGCTATAATACAAAATAACATTATTATTATTATTATTATTATTATTTATAACCTTGTAATGCAGAATATATATATATATCACTTCAATTCTTACATGTCAAAATATATAAAACAAATTAAACATATCTAACTATCCAAATGCGAAAAGCGAATGTACGATTTATTAATGAAGTGAATCACTAGCGAGTAAAAAAGTAGAATTTACTATAACCACTACAATTTTGCCTACTTATTGAAGTAGGGAAAGAGATAAAATGGATAAATAATAATAAAGAATATAATCTGATAACATTAAAGCTACTGAAAGAATTTCCTAAAAATCGTTATAATAACCTAGATATTTAATGCAATTATTAGAATTCAACACTCATCAATCAAATGGAAATTTTCATAAATTATTCTTGAAACAATAAATAAAACTGGGAAAATTTCCAAATAACATGGTGTTCTATAAAATGTAGATTAATTTCTCCGTTCTTAGTCTTATCAAAAATTTTTGATAAGCTACTTCTGAAACGGCTAAAACCATTAATATGTGAAAATAATCTCATTCCTCAACAATAATTTAGATTTAAAGAATCACACTCAGCAACTAAATAAGTGCATTAAACATGATGCACATACATGAAATAAAAAATTGTTTGGAAGAACAAAAGATATGCTCTGCTGTGTTTATAAACATTAATCTTTTGATCACGTATGGCTTGTTTTAATAAAATTCCATTTCCTACAAAATTTTTATTTATTGTTACAATCTAAGTTAAAGATTCAAGATGGTGTTCTAAACTCTAGCTACACAAATAAAGTCACATCTATACAAATAAAACCACAAGCCGATGATATCGCAATTCTAGCCTCGCAAGATCACAAATTAGACTAAACAATGAAATTCTAATTTATGTTAAATACTTAATTAGCTATTACTACAAGTTAAAAAAATGCAACTGGATATCAAATTAAACAAGTTTAAATGAATTATGTCTTGGGCATAACACACTTTTATACAAAGTATTTAGACGCACGAAATTCATTTATTGAGCTGTGTTAAAAAATCAAAGCTAAAAACAAAATCTGAATGGACTCAATAAATAAACTGAAAGAAAGAATTCTTAAGAATTCTTACTTCTAAAGAATTTTATATCTTGCATATACTGTTAATACTTTTGTTAAATGACACAATAAGATTGGGGATGATAATAATAATAATAATAATAAAAAAAGGGATGCTGTTTGTTAATAACATGTATGTTAATAGTAAAGCGTTTCTGGCTGACTCTCTGTGCTATAACGTAAGAATTTCTATATATCTAAATTCTGGTATTTTTATGATTAAGAACGTTGCTACTGGAAAAAGTGCTTTCATTACAATATACAAGATATCTTCAAGAAAGCTAGACTGCATTCTAGTTTATTTTAGCACTTAATAATATAAATTTTTATCGAGTGATACAATCCATTCTATAGAATTTTTGCATACGATCTTTTAAGAATGTAGACCTTCATATATATTTTTCTCACCCGCATGAGATCTCTACGAGCTGTAATTCGCAAGACCATCAGTGAACAGACATGTGATAACTTGCATCCTCTTTATGGCAGTCGACATAAAGATGCGCCTATCAAATGAAAATTCAACGTAGCAGTTTCGAATCATTAAATTGTTTATCCAATTATTAAAAATCTATCGTCTATTTATTTATATCTTTCATTAATTTTTACCGATTGTCGACTTATTATATATACTAAAGAATAATTTCCATTGACTTTATCAATAGCACGCTGCAGAAATGATATATGACTATAAAATGTAAATATATCATTGATATTTAATAAAATTTTTAATAAAAATTATGTCTACACTTTTGTGATTCATAAATAAAACGTTAATTTACGGAATTAAATATAATTTTTTTTATATGTTCTAATATTTTAGTAAGTATTTTGTAGTTATGAATTATTCTGATATTTTAGTAAGTTTTTTGCAGTTATGAAAAATACGTCAAACATATAATAATACAATATTTAATATAAAATATTTTAGTGCAGGATAAGACATTCGTTATTAGTAAATACTTCATTTGAATAACAAAATATTCGGATATTAGAATATTCGGACAATGGATGTTCGAATATGGGCAGCTGTAATAACATTAATCATATTTAATATTTCATAATGAAATATAAAGTTTCTTAGAGTGTTGAATTTAATAATAATGGAAAAAAATAAAGCAATGTACTTATTTCGAATCGAATAAATTGAAGATAGAACATATTATATATTTTACTTACAATAAAAAGAATTTTTAATTAAAATAGCAATGTATATAATATACTGATATTCGATGTTAAATTATCTTTTTAAAAATTATCTAAGTAAATAATAGAGTGTTTAAGCGAAATGAAAATAGTAAATATACGTTCTGTTGTATTTTAGTTCTAATATAGCTTTTAAATGCTAAATGTACAAGAAATATATCAGAGAGCAAAGTTTTATTATTTTTTTATATATAATATAATGTCTTATATTAGATTTTGTAAATTTGTCACGATTATCGCGTAATATCGATATTATAAATTTTTTTAATTGACATGTTAAATATCAAAGCAGAATAAAACAGATAATTTTTTGAGCAAAAAGATAATACTTGCCTGCTTGAATCCTTCTTTCCAGATTGAGAATATATGAAAATTTAGCGATCTCTTCGTCTGGTGCTCGCAATAGTTGATCTTCATTTCCTTTATGCGGCGCTAGATGAGCTAGGTATAAAAACATTGGACGACTAGTATCATGATCGTTGATTAGCCGTACAGCTTCATTTGTAAATATATCTGTAGCATATTTTCCTGCGGTGTCCCATGCTACTGTAAGATTCCGTCTCATGTCAAAGCCTTTATACTCGCTATATTGCGGGTCCTGTAAAATATTTATTATACAAAGCTGATTTATATTGTAATGTTTGTATTCTTTGTATTTTATTCGAAAATATGATGTTAATCAGAACATAATGAATGATATAAAATTTGGAAAGTCTAATTGTTATGAAATTGATTTTTAAGTATACTTACTAGTTCCTGTGTAATATGCGTGTAATAATCCTGAAGACCGTTCCAATAACCAAAATGTGATTCAAATCCACGATACGTTGGCGTGTATTCTTTTCTGAAATATCCTAGATGCCACTTTCCCACAGCATGTGTTCTATAGCCTATTTCTTTCAAGTACTGAAATAAAGATTGATTTGGATAGAAAGCAAATAAATTTTTTATTCAGTTACAATTTTAAGGCTTTATAATAGAATAGAGTATAATTAAACTAATAGATAATAATTTTTGTTCTCAACATTGCTGTTTACAGTCAAAAAGATATTTTGCACAAATAATGCTAATCAAAATAATTTTTCAGATAAATATTATTTGCTTGTAACAAGAAATATTTGTCGATTCAATTTTGTTTCATATAATACTAGTAAGATTGTTGCATCAAAAGATGGTAATAATGAGCTAACAAAAAGTCTATACATGTCTAATATATGTTCATTTATATTGAGTTTTGAATTGATAAAAACAATTGGAGAGCTATTTTAAAAGGTAAAAGAATCGTGGAGTTATTAGTATTATATCAGTACTTATCATTAATGTACTGATGTTCGAAGCTTTCATTAGAAAAAAAAATTATGTAAAACTGAATGAATATTTCATGTTAAGAAGAAAATTGAAATATTCGAATTGAAAATTCGAAATATTAGAAAATTTTTTACATTAGATTTAATTATTTAAAAAGTTTCTATTACGTTCATCCTTAATATTAACGGCAATAAGAAAGAATTTATACAAAACCATAGCATGTGAAATGCATATACTAGAAGTATGATTTTTTTATTGAATTTTATTTTTCATGAGAAATATTTATTTACTAGTAACTTCAGTAATATATACAATTTTTTAATAATTAGAAAATCAGTTAGATAAGTTAAATTTTAATAAAAAGATTGACATGTTTTTAAAAATTAAAATACATTATTTTATGTACTCGTAAAGATTTAGAGATTTGTTTAGAGTAAAATTCTATAAATCATATTATGTTGCTCATTATGCATTATTTCCTATATTTATCTCATGTTTGGAAAAAATATACTTGGATCACTTTTTCATTTAATGTACCGTAATAAATAATTATAATTTTATAAATAATTTTGAAGTTATAAATAATTTTCTTCTTTTATTAAACCTAATTTTCAATCTTTGTTTCTTAATATTTATAATACGTAATCGATTAATATACGTAATCTTCGTTAAAAAGAAAATTAAATGCAGTATGAACATTTATGTATGTACATATATAATATAACATTGTGCCATATACAATATAACATTGACAACGTGGAAAAAATCTATTCTAAAAATAGTTTTTTATTATAGTTATTTGCGATTTAAGATATTCTTATTGCAAAAAGTATTTATTCGAAATTACAATATAATTAAATACATTTTTACTAATTAATCTACAAATTTAATTAAGAAGTATAAAAATCATTGGACACTGACAATGCAAGATTGTTGGATTATATCTGCATGGTACATCAAAAAATTGAAAAATTAGTTTAAAAAATTTGGAAAATTTTTAAATTTTAAATGTGATTTTTTTTAATGTTACGGAAAATTTGTAAAAAAGAATTTATTTGTAATTTTTAAGAAATATTTTAAATAAGTATAATTAAGTATTTTGAAATTTTTCAAATTTTCGATGTTTTGTTAACAATTATTATAATGTAAATACATTATATTAAATGCATTTTATTATGAAGATAAAAGTAAAGGAAACTCACGTAACGTAATTCGTGCAGAAACCTACCTCGGGTAATAGTTTTTCGCTTAGAGGAAGCCCTCGTGGTTCGGCTGGGTAGAGAACAGAGTGTTGCATACCCAGATGAATCGGATTTTTTCCAGTCATTAAAGAGGATCTGCTTGGCGTGCACAATGCGGGAACGTAATGATTATTTAAGATAATGCCATTGTA
The DNA here is from genome assembly GCF_011392965.1 of Frieseomelitta varia. NCBI lineage: Eukaryota > Metazoa > Arthropoda > Insecta > Hymenoptera > Apidae > Frieseomelitta > Frieseomelitta varia. Next base: position 179,810 of record NW_025110015.1, on the reverse strand, counting down.
TGCAAGGGCGTCGATGTTCGGTGTAGGGATTTGATCCGATCCGTGAAAGCTTACATCGTTCCATCCCTATGCAGTGGTTTTAAATAAATATCTTTCAAACTTGCAACTTTGAAATCATCGGGGAGATGAGTATTATTATTATCTTTTATTTTTAGTATATCTTACTTTTTTATAATGTTAGAACTATCAATAGATGACTATAATTAAAATAGTAAAAATAAATACGTATACTTACATGTTTTTTATCAATAAAAATCAATGTCAATACGAAACTAATTAATTTTATGTAATTTTATGTACAACAACAAAAAATCTGAAATCCGTTATTTTATATTTTTTTACATTTATGCTTTTATTTTTAGAATATTTTTCTTTTTATATTTATTTTTTTGTATTTTCTGTAATTAAATCTTTTATTATATAGTGAATTATTAATATTAATTAATATTGTATATTTTATATTTACAAAAATTCTTAATATTAAATTATTCATTATAAAAAAACATCTTAACTATTGAATTATTAATATTAATTAATATTGTATATTTTATATTTGCAAAAATTCTTAATATTAAATTATTCATTATAAAAAACCATCTTAACTATTGTTTTTATATATACAAGCTGTGTTCAAAAAGTTTGGAGGCCTTTATTGGAAAGAGCGATAGATGATATTTTAGGATCTTGGGTTTAGAGAGGAAATTATCTAATCAATCTAATGAAACAATGGATCCACCAAATGGCATCAGCCATGCATTTTTTGTAATTGAGTTGTTGCTTATATACGAGAACAGTATTTCGTGTTTTTAGCGATTTTTAATCGTGACGGAATAAAAAGCATGCATCAAATTTTGTTGTCTCAAACTTGGAAAAAGTGCCTCGGAAACATTATAAATGATTCAGATAGCTTTTGGAAATACAGTTTTATGAATGGTTTAAAAATAAATGGATTTCGATAAAAAAATATATATATATATATATAAAATAAGTAATAAATAATAATGAGCAATTATATATATATATATATACATACGCAAAGTGTCCCATATGAAGCTGACTATTCGCTATAGAAAAAAATGCTTCAAATAAAACTTATATATATTGTTTCAAGGAAGACATCTTATGGTGGTCACAAATCTTGTCCAGATGATCATGTTTCCGAAATTTCAAGGTAATCTTTGTCTTTTTTAAATAAAACTGTATATTTTTGAGTTCACCAGGAACATGGAGCATCATCCATTGTTTATGTATTATATAATTCTTTCTCCAAGCTCAAGATCCTAAATTATAATCTATCGCGTTTTATACATAGCATCTTCAAACTTTTCAAATATACCATGTATATCTTTTACCTTATCGTTTTTATATATTCAAATATATTTATATTCAAAAGTCGAAAAATTTTAGAGAATATGAGTTTTTTTTAATAGAAACTGTTAATTAATTAAAACAGTTTTTATTGAATTTTTATTGAAAACGTGTTTTCTTTCTTTATGTGTTTTTTCAATTTAATACTTGAATATCATGCATGTGTGATTTTACTGGTACTATTATTTATTTAATATGCGCGACTTTTGTTGTCAATAATTGTTTATGGTTATAACATAATAACTTTAGTTGCTTACAGTTATTTGAATTCTCAAAATTCTCGATATATATATTAGAACTTGTATATAACTAGATTTTGGTTAATAATTTATTCTTATAATCCATTAATATGAATAAAAATGTTAAAAAAAGAAAACAAAAAAAGTATCATCCTACATGGGAGATCATAACATTATGTACTATTCATACATGACCGAAAATAAATAATGCTCATTCTTCTTTACTATCTTGAATATTTAATTAATTGATTAATGAATTAATTTTTTCTAATGAAAGAGATAACAATAAATTCTCCATAAAATGAAATATTGTTAAACAATGATAAAATGAATGAATTTAAATACAAAAACAATTTAAATACATTTTTCATTATTATAATTATACAATAAATAAAAAATAAGGATAGTTTTATTGCAATAATTCCTAAATCACAGCATTTGAACATTAATAACATATAATTTGCAAAATACTATAATGCAATGTGTTAAAACATTAGCTTTTTATTTAATAAAATATTTTACAAGCATTCTATATCAATTCTCTTATCTATCAACTTACGTATATATACTTACCATATCATCAGCAAGAATAATGATGATATGTGGCTTTTGTTTAGTTGTTGTTGATGGAAAGATCGGCAGTGATAATAAGGATGAGAAAAAAATCGCACCCACATTTATTATCATGAACTCTGAGAGAAATAATACAACAAAAACCTGTAGTATCAACGCCACATTCATCTCGAAATTAGCTGTAACAAATAAAGAATTTCAATTTTATAATTTAAATTTCATTTTAATTCTATTTTAATAAAATTAATAGTTCAATCTTTTACTTTACTTTTTACTTTTGTACTAATTTATTAAGATTTCCACACAGTTTATGGAATTGATTCTATATATAATATATGTACAATAATTATAACTTTACTAATTGTCATCTTAAAAATTAATCAACATTATAAATTCTATTAATGAAATTTTGAAATACAAATATTCATAAAGTTCTATTCTAAGATGAAACGTTTAATATATACAAGTATAATAAGTAGACAAAGAATGTTATATAAATTTAAATTTTAAATAAAGGACATAGAACATATGTTACAATAAATTCTTAATAAATATGTAAAAAATCTCAATCTAATAATAAGTATATTATATAATAAATATAATAAAAGTTCAATACTAAAGAAAATTTATAATGTAATAACAGACATAATTCAATATATATATATATATGTATATGTATACTTATATATAATTAATGATATTGAGATTATTTTTACAATATGCATAATATTTGTAACAATAACGATAATATAATAGAAACTCATAGTAATACAATAAATAATAAACAATACAATACATAATAATGTAATATATTAACTAGAACGTGATTATTTACTTAATCAATTAGGATTTCTGTTATCAGTAGTCTTATGTTTGATGATAAAATTCATATTTAAGTTTGTATCTATTATATTTTTCTCCTATCCTATAAAATCTTTTCTTTATTAATTTGTTGATTATTCACTGCATTAAATGAATATTTATTGGTTGGCTGAATATTGATTTTGATGTAGGATAATTTAATGTAAGATGGATTAACAGATGGATTTATTATTGTAACAATAATGTTACAATAAAATTTAATAATAATAATTAAAAGTTTGTGTGATAAGATATACAAAATAAATAAAATTGACAAAATAAATAAAAGATACGTATATATATTAATATTATATTAAATTTATATATACTTAAATACGTATTTATAATTACACTATAGAAAAAGATTAAAAATCTTATTTTAAATACAAGAAGTTTTTGATTGTTTTTTCTCAGATCACACATTGGTTTCTTCAGATCAGACATTAATTAATTCGAGGTCTCACTGTATTTAAAAAAATGTATTAAATAAAAGAATAAGAGCATCATATCAAATCTCTTTTTATGTCAGCAGAATATTGTTCAATCTAGGAAATCTATAAAAATTTTTGGATATTTCTTGTTACTATCATTCATATTTTGACGATTTATGTTCAAGTTCGGATAAATATACATAAATAGTAGTTAATAGATTTGTTATAATAATATGTGAGTTTTATCAAAACGTGTTATCAAATTAATGACAAATAATGATTAAAATAATCTGTAATTTTATGATTAAATTTACGTTATGTTATAGAAGCAAATTTCTAAATATTTTTAAATGGTAATATCTCCATGTGCAAATTATCGGTAATTAAAAGCCCATTACTTCAAATAAAGTTATAGTACGCTTATTCCTATTCATTAAAATTCATTTAAAAAAATAGAATTTTTAAGCAGCATTGAAATTTTCTACGTTGCTCTCGATATCAAAATTAAATGTTCAAATCCATAAAAATAATATATAGTTCAATTCATGCCGTAAATTTTAAAATGGTCAACTATTCTAAACTTATTCATGTTTATGAAGTATTCTCCATCATACAATGAAATTTATTTCTGAAGTGTTGAAATTATTCGGATTTCTATACAACAATCAATGACAATAAAAATTAGTTTGTCTTTTGGTAATTTGTTATTTTCATTTAAAAATTCGATAAGATTGATTAGAAATAATAATTAGAAATAACACGATTAAATGAAAAAGAATTAAATGAAATGAAATAACCACATAAATAAATACGGTTTTTTTTCAAAAAAAAAAAAAAAAAAAAGGAAATGGTAAAAATTTTTCTTACATTGATGGAAAATAAAAGCAACCGTCGTGTGTCCTAGTATTCGTGATAAAATGTCCATTTTTTCCGTTTACGTCCGGAGAGCATCTTCCCGTGGAATCAAAGAAATCAGTTTCGTTCAACTGATCTTCGGCAAGGCGAGAACCGACTGACTGGGAAACTCGAGACGTGTTGGTTTATTACCACTTCAGATTTTCTGTATGGCTAGCGGTAAGGAGCAAAGGGAGGATCTGGAGCATAACGAGGATGCTGTTCTGGGGGAGGAAAATAGAGAAGGTGAGCGCGAAAAATCACAGCGGTGTGGTGTACTTATGTACGCGTGAAAATTCAGCATTCTTTTTAAGTCATTAGGCTTTTCCGTTGCATGAAATTATTATAATTTTATAGTATTAGACAGATCAACATGTTTTTTTAACAAAATAAATGTTTTATAAGCACTGAAATAATAAACACAGCCCTGAGATAACTTTAGACTTTTAATATTACGAATATTTTATTCTATCAAAAAGTTTCAAATTCTTTGTTTCTAAAATTATTAAGACTACGCAAGTCTTTTCAATAAAATCAATGGTAACTTTTATTTAAATGGAAATATTTTAATTAAAAAATTCACTTAAAAACATATGCATTTTTTCCCAAATATGAAAGATATATAACGTTCATATATAGATTTTATTACTGTTAAATTTCCAAATTTATAAAAAATACCTATAATAATGTATTTTAATGTTTAAAGACATGCAAATTTTTCTATTACTATTTAATTTTATTTACAGTTTTTTCGAATTATAAATTATGTATTTTGTATTCTTTTTTTTCAATTCTAATAAATTGTTTTAAATTTAAAGAAGAATGAAGGTAATTTAAATGTAAAATATTTATATGTGAGATATTAATTTTAGTTAATTTAAAACAATATTTATCTGCTAATGTTTAATTAATCAATCTATATTATGTATATATGATTACCCATAATTTATGCCTATATTTTCCTACTTGTTGGTAAATTAAAGGAAATTAAATTGTAATGCTTTTGTTTGCTGTCATAAGAGATATTACTGTTGAAATCAGTTAGAGATTTGTTCGGTTGCTTTGAAGTCAGAATTGAATGTGTTATGTGTTCACAAAAATTATTTTGGAATATCAGAATTTACATCTTACAATTTACATCTTAATAAATTGTTAATAATGAAACTTGTAATTTTTTATAATATATGTGAAATTGAATGTAAGTGTATTATAATGATGTAATATAAACGGTTAAATAATTTTTATATATTTATCAATAATTTATAAATAAAACATTGTAAAAGTTTTTCGAAAATATTTTGAAATATTGAATGAATATAATTTTATGCTTATAGTTCACTTACAAAATTTGATCAATATTAATTAATATCTTTTTCTACAAAAATTTAATTGTTAAATTTTTTATCGTTTTGTACAAAACGAAATCATTGCGATCTGCAATATAGGTAAAAAACTAAATTTGCAATTAGAACAACTGATTTAAAAATACAACATGACATCCAAAGAAGTTGGTAATGCATGTGAAATTGTGTTATATACACGCATGTTTTGTTATTTAAATATTCTTATTTGAAAGGAAAGTAGTAAATGTGATAATCACTCAACACGATTTGAATGCACGTGAATAACAATAATTTGAATAGAAATGTGTAGAAATTAAAACATGCGTTTATTTTATTATAGTTTTATTTTTTTTTTAACAAGTTAATTAAATATTCTATTATACACATTAAGTATTTTGGTACGATTGAGTTTAAAAAAAAAAAAAAGATTAACCAATATGCATTATGATTTCCGAGAAAATCTGTATTAATAAATAATAATATATTTATTTTTTTAATAATCAAACTTTTTATCATTGTACATTTGTTTCTAAAATATAGTATATTTTATATTTATTGCAACTTTATATCTAATTCTCAATTGATATATAATTGAGCTATAAATAATTTGAATTACATAATTAATTAAATTAGACAATTTGAATTAAAATATTTAATTTTGTATTTGTTAATGTTTGTATTTGTATTTAGCGAATTACATAATTAATTAAATTAGACAATTTGAATTAAAATGTTTAATTTTGTATATTAATGTTTGTATTTGTATTTAGCTAATAATAAAATGGTCTTTAGGTGAAAAAATATTGATATTAATTATCATATTAATATGATATTAATATTATGATAAAATATTAATATTATGATCTTTGTTAGATGAAAGAATGGCATAATATTTTAAATCTTTATTTTACGATCGGTTATCGGTGATCTAGTGACACTAGTATAGAATTGAGAAGCAATAATTTTTATATTTCGGGAAATAGAAACGATGTAACTTTTAATATAGCGTTTCGATTTGATCAATAATTCCTACGGAACTATTATATCAATGAGAATAATACATACTGTCGGAACGGTAGCGCAGTTTGTCAAATATGATTTGAATAATAAGATGGAAATGTAAATAAGCTTACACGCTGCCAGTTGCAATGCATGATTAAATTTGTATGTCCAGATTATCATAAACAGATTATTGCGAAACTCAGTTTGCTAACTGTCGCTAATTTCTTCGATTTATTCTGATTGTTTCTCCGTTGTCTTGTAAACAACATTTCATTATTCTATATTTTTTCTATATCTTTGTACAGTCAAGAAAGGGTATTATATTATCGTGTGTATATCAGACTATACATGGAAGTTAATATATTAAATTAATATATTCTACATTTAATAATTATAATAATATAATAATAATATTAATTTTCATTAATATATATCTATATTAATATATTAATATTATGGAAAATTAAATTAATTATTTATTAATTTTCTGTAATTTTAGCAGATATTTCAATCAATCTTACAATTAGCATGTAAAAGTAACTAAAGTTCTTACATTAATTTTTGATTTATATGATGTGTCTGATAAATTATCTGTAATGTTGTGAATTAAAATTCGATAACGTGTTATTTAATAATTTTGTGGATCACCATTAAACTGTAATAATCAATGTAATAATTAGTACAGTAAAACATTATTCTTATATGACAGTTTATTTTTATACATACTCATAGAATATATATACTAGTTATTTGACAAAAAAAATTTAAGACCCTGTATATTATAAACATAAATACTTATTTAACTAATATAGAAAACGAAAACAGTGGAAACTGAGTGCAATAAAGTTATAAAATTATTCAAATTATTCAATAAAATTATAAATTTTTAAAATTTTTTCAATATTTTTGTTGTTTGAAATATTTGTTTGATTCTAATTTTATTTGATAAAATTGATATTATTTATTTTTTCAGGGATTCTGTATAGATCACAGATCATCGGACTAGAATGAAATATAAGAAGTGTTCATGAATTAAACATTTGATGGTTAGTTTCTAGATTTCATTAAATAGAAAGCAATTTTTTATATAATTGGATCAAAATATTTGAAATTTTATACATCGAATTACTATTACTATTTTTACTTAAAAAGAGCGATATACAAATATTTTTATTGCCTACTGTATGTTATACTATATACGATTGCACTCTTGATTATATAATAATGTCATACAATATTTTATAAAATTCTAAATTATAAAAATAAATTTCATAATATTTTATCAAATAATTATGTAGCCCTACTTTGATGAAAGTAGTTGGATTCCTTTCAATTAATTAGTTAATTAGTTAATGTATATTCAGCAAACAGAAAAGATATAGTGAAACATGATTTATATTGCGAATAAATTAATCAAAATCGAGCATGTAACTGGATGCGCGTTAATAATGTACGAAAGCAAATATAAATAACAGATAGATTAATTATATCGAATATATTTATTTTATTTATTTACATTTTGAAAGTTATTTGTGCTATAGAAATTCAATTTATTTATTACAAAGTCTACTGCATATAGTTTTGATATTTGAGGTTAACATACATATTGAACCATGATAAATATATTTCAATTTTAAATCCTTGATTTAAATGCTTAATTTTTCCTGACATTTTCATGACAGGAATATCGCTTATAATTGCAATTTATTTTATAAAATTAAGTATATTTCATTTTTGGATTTTCTAGACACAAAATATTATTGAAGAGTTCTAATAAATATAATATTATACTATTATATCCCATGTTTTAGATGTTTTAGATTCTAAAAGTTATACAATATATATTTTTAAAACTTTGACCTGTAATATTTTTCATTTCTTATACAATTTATTAATATGTTTACTTTTTCTTAATGTCAAAAGTCAATTATTTCTTGAAGATTTCTTAAAGATTTTTATTACGTATTTATTTAAATATTTTATCAATTACTTAATTTTGATCTTTAAATCGATAAAATTTTGTTGAAAAAAATAATGAAATTGAAAAGAATTTTTACAGGTAATTTCAATAATTGAACTTAGAGTTTCAAAAGTTAATTTTAATAATAAAAAACTATGTTAAATGATATCTTTTTATATCTTTTTCTTTTTTAGCGATAAAATTTTGTAGACAGTAACAGTTTGCAAGGTGATTTGTTTGAGATATTAAGCACTTAAAAATATAACATAAAGAATATTAAAAGGTTTAGTAGAGATATGTTTTTATATTTGTGTGATTACAGTATTGGATAAATTATATACTAAAAATTAATACAAGAAAATAATGTTCCAACTAACGATTTTTTAAATTCTGTAATTAATTACTATAACTTCATGAATATAGATAATTACGAATGAACATAAAAATATTTCCTTATTGCTAGCATCTTTCAAAGCAGAGTTTACGCGAATGCGTATTATATTTGAAAATTGGTATAACTTATCTAACTTAGTAAATGTTGAAAAAAGAAATAAAAAGAAAATACGAAAAGAAAATAAAAATACAAAATAGTACTATACCGTGTCTGTGAGAAAAATAATTAACTGATAAAATGTATGTCATTACAATAATAAACAATAATAATATTTGCAATAATTTTGTATATTTATTTCGCTAAACAATTAATTTATAGTGTTGTATAATGTAAAAAGAAGACGGATGATAAAAATGATTTCAAGATGTACACTTTTTTATTTACAATTTTGTAAATTGTATAATCTTTATGAGGTGTAATGATGATATAAATCGTATTAATTGTTAATATAATTTTTGTACTTTCGGTAAATATAGTTATTTCGTAGAACTTATAAATTTTATCCTGATATACTGCAGTAAAAGTTGTGACAAAACTTACAACTCTTGTTCAAAATAAGTTACATAGTAATTATAATTATATAATTATGAATATTCTAATTAAATTGTAATTCTTATATCTTCAAATACATCAATTTTAAATTTTATATTATCTTGTTAATTATAATTTGATATTTCATTCAATCAAAAAGTTAATAAATATCAGTATAATTATGAATTTGCTGAAGCGAGTTTTTTATCTTTCATCTATTTAAGATTTAATTTCAATTAGAATATTCCTAAGGTATGTGAAATGCTATAAAATTTATTTCTAAACAGTGCGGACGGAGGTTATGCACTGATTACCGTAGTAAAATGCGCGAGTACACACGACACTGCCTGATTTCATCAATTTACGTTCACTCGAGTAATCTTGTTCATACTTAATTCACGCATTTCAATTCTTTGAATAAACTAGGTGGAATATCTTATTCTTTACATTCTTTTCCTAAATCACGTATTTTTGCATATTAACCTAAAAACGAGATTATATCAAAAGAAGAATGTGTTCTTGTACTTTTACATCCGTAAAAGATAGAAAACAATTTTTACCAGCGTAACAAAATAAACTTTTTTAAACAATATTTTATTTGAAGTGCATCAATGAAAACTAAGAATAAAAGATGAACGTGTTATTTTCCATGGATTATTTTACATTTTAAAATAATTTATTTTTTTATATTTCTCTAGGTAATTGGGTAAAATTTATTTGCAATATTGAATTCGATAGAATTATTGTGATAATTGTGTGATATATTATTGTGATAATTTGAACATGGCACGTATCTCAATTGTTGTCGAAAAAGTAATAAAATGATAATTGACAAAAGTATTACAAAATATAAATTTTATTTTTTATTAAGATTTTTTGAAGTAATGTGTTGTATTATATTGGATAAGTATAATAATAATAATAATTAAGTGCTAACGATAAATAGTAATGCTTATTATATTTAATTGTTATTCAGATTGAAAATAATTTTTGTTTTTTTTTCCTGAAAAATTAAATATCAGATATATATATATATATACATACCTTATACATTGTTGTTAAAATATAATTCTGAGCATCTACTGCAATAAATAAGATACATTACTTCAAAACTAATCTGATGTGAAACACCATAAGGAAATAGGCAAATAAAATTTAAAAAAAAATGGAAATATTAGCACTTTTTTGCATAATTTTATCTAACATTTTATTAGGACATTTTTGGAAATTTGATATTTTTAATACATTTTTCTTACACACACACACACACACACACACACACACACGCGCGCGCGCGCGCGCGCGCATACGCACACGACACATACAGTTAGTACGGACATTTAAAACAGGTCACCTGAATAACTCGCTTATTTTCAGAGATAGAAGAAAATGTATCGGTCCAGACTTATTTGATATTGAGTTGCTCATAATCTGATGTTACTAATTTTTTTTATAGGTGGAGGCGTCAAGGAGATATAAAGGTCAACTCTGTTTTTTTAAGCGGAACGATATGGTTTTTTACTTACCTTCTGATAGAGAATTCCAAGACGAATACAATGACCTATAATGAAGATCATTCAAGGTCACTCAAGGTCATGGATTTATGAATCACCCTATATATCGCGAGTCATTATTTGACTCGGTCGTTCCGATGAATGCCAATAAAGTGGTCAGCTCCAAAAGAAATATTTCTTTTGAACAAGTTTGGAAGTCTTCGTGTACCAAGGCCGAGCCTTAATTGTCATTTGTTCAATTGGAATTTGATGAATTAATTGAAGAATTATGAGAGATATAATGCGGTATGATCCATTCATTAGAAATTTTGAAAAGGAAGGGAGAGGAAAAGAGGACCCCGAATATAAAATTTTAACGACGGATCTTTCTTCATTTCTGAAATATTAATAAAAAAACTTTAGGTATAATACATTGAGCCTTGTCTATACAAATATTACAAATTCAAACTATCTTCACTGCATTAGTGTCATACGATCGTTGTCACTGTAATAGCTGTTGACATAATAGCCATATTGTTTTCAGTTTCTATAAGATGTTGATCTTAAAATCCAACATCGACGGATTTTACCAATAATATATAGATAATTGGTGATCGTCTTACGACGGTTACAAATATATAAATAAATAAGTATAACAAATAATCCAATCTAATTCTAATATGGATCATGCAAATCTTATTAGACGTTAGTAACATCTATGTAGACAAAATTCAATGTATGTACCGAAAGTTGATATCAAATTTGAAATGATACACTCTATAGGAGTATTGAAGTCGATATTGCGTAAACAGTTCTTAGACATTCACCGATAATTAATATACCATTGGCCATGTTTATACAAAATGGAATTAATTCAATGTATTGTACTCAAAGTTTTTTATTAATATTTTAAAAACTAATAAAGATTCATTATTAAAATTTTATATTGAAGATCTTCCCTCTTCCCTTCAAAATTTCGTTTCATTTTGATGAATGTGTCATACCGCACTACAGCCGAATTATGTGTGTACGTATTAGTAAACAAATTTGAAAATAAATCCTGCATCGACCTCGTTACCACTAAGTATATAGTAAGTAAGTATGTAACAGCACCAAGTATGTGATAGTAATGCAATAGTAACAAATGTTGACGCACTTTAGGCTTCTTTCAAACGAAGATATTTATATCACTGATACAAGTATCTTTCTCTCAGATCTTTTTGCAGAATGAATCTTGGGCTTGGCAGAAGAGAAAAAACATGGCAGTATTTAATGTTATCTATTGGACTTCATGTAGGATTAGGAAAATTTCATTGTAACAATAAATTATTTCTATTAATTAATTAATGGATTAATGGACTAATATTGATTAATTATTCGCAAATTATTTTCCATTTAAATTATTTTATCCAAACAAAATAACAAATAATCACAGCACAAAGTGTAGTTTACTCAGCAAAATTAGAACCTATTTAGAAAATTATTTGTAAGAATAAATTTAAAATACATAATGAAGTAAAAAATTATTTTATTTGATAGCTAAATAATCAAATATTTTCGAGAAAAACCATCTTTTATTCACATAAATTAACGCAAGATTATTTTAAAATAACATCAAGCCAATACAAAATATAATTTTGTATTATTTAAATAATTGCCTTCCAAATATTTTATTCAAACAATGGTCAAGTCTGTATTTGTTGTTCTACACTTCGGCGTCAATTTGTTTATCTTAATGTCTTAACTGTTGACTTCGTAAAGTATTGCCAGGGACCAAAGTTCTCGATATACACGAAATCGATATACATACTATCATGATACTGAATTGCGCAAGAATCGTTGTATGAACGCATCCATTTGACTACGTGTATACTTGGTATTCATCATATGTATATCACGATACAAATATTTCCGTGTGAGAAAGACTTAACTCTTATTTTTTGAGAGTTGGGCGAGAAGCTGCGTGCACAATTGCATATGAAGGGTTGTAAAAAATATCTGTTATAATTTAATAATCCAAGAATGAATATCGTCAATATATTAGGTTCAGATTTGGGTTAATATTTTTAATTCGGTCGTCATTCCGTAAGGCGATCGGCAATACTTGTATAAAATAGTTATCTTCAATAAAAATTGTCATTTTTTGTTTTATTGTGTGGAATGTAATGTCGCAAACAAACTGATCTCTTTTGGCATATGAAATTGCGAATAAGATTTCATAGAAGTCATTTATTTAGATTTGTAAGATGTGACAAAGGTAAAGAGCGATAGTTGATATACCGGTTATGCTTATAAATGTATTACAGATGCATACATATGAGCAACATTCAATGTATTAATACCGGGAATTTTTGTTATGTTAAATGTTAATTGTTATGTAAATGTTAATTTCTACAATATATTTGAAAATCATTGAAATTGATAATGGTATCCGTTTTTTAGATAATTATCGCACATTTGTTAATTTCTTCATGAATGAAAAAGAAATGTAAAAGAAAAAAATGTGAGAGGAGAAGGTTGCTACTTTTTAAGCGAACAAAGCTTAATAATAAATATAAATAACTATAGATAATTATTGAAATAGTAATCATTAATATTACAATTTTGAAGCAATTAAAATTAAAAAATTAGAAATTGTGAAAATTTTACTAATTATGAAAATAAAAAATATTTTTTGTATACACAACAGATTTGTGACATAAATATTGATAACATAATAGATCGAGCATATGAGAATTTATCAAACTAATTTATAATATTATTCGCGAATAGGAGTTAATTTAAAAATAATTCTATAGACAATATTTTATGCAAAATTCGCATGATGCAATGACTATGATGCAATGAATTATGTGTAATTACATTATGTGTAATAAAACAAATATAAAGATAACAACTTACTTTAAATTACGGTGTTGTACTTTCTTATTCACTAGGTTGATGGAGACTGCTATTCTTTTAGTTTACGCTTAACTCTCTCTCTCTCCTCTCTCTGGCACGTTCCAACAACCTCGAGAAAAGTTTTTGTATTTCGTCCATGAACGGTTGTGACTAATGAAAGGAAATATCTAAAACCAGGCCCGAGAAAATATCTAAAACTGTTGCATTATGAAAAAGATCATTCGCGCTCGATGAATTTTTTAAAATAAATAATGTTGCTTTCTATGGTGCATTTTTCTAACAATAAGTTTCCACCTCTGTTACATAACCTCATTGCAAAACAGTACAATACTTAGTCGATAACATAGATACTGTTGGGAATTGAAAAGAAATCTCGCGAAAGAAATGCGAAACTGATTGGTTGTTTTGAATAAATTCAATACGTTCTTAAATATAAGGATACCTATTGGCCGAAAATGTCACACACAACAAACTCGTGTAGCGTCAATCAATAATAAGAGGGAACTCTTTTCTGTCGTTCTGTAAGATTTTCTAACTTTTAACAATATTTATTTTTTGCGATAGAAAAGTTAGAAAAGTTGATTATATAGATAATTATTTATTACTTTTTTATTTTTTTTTACTTCAAATATAATTGCATAATTTGAGAAAAAATGTCTTAAATCAGAGACCGAATCGGTATTACGGATACCGGTATTTTAGGTTACTATTCGATACCGGGTTGATGAAACCGAAATATTGCGAATACCGGTATAACGATGTTAAGTCGGTAGATGTGTTAATCGGTAGATGTATGAATCCGATATAATACCGGTAAATAAAATAGTAATATATTAGAAAAGGAAAAGGAGACAATGATTAAATGTTTTCATAAAGCTGTATAGTAAATTTGACGACGCTTATATACGTACACTTTATTTATTTTTATTAGCTTTTTTATTAGTTTTTTATTTTATTTTATTTATATTAGCGGCTAGCATATGTCGGAGAAAGTCGTTTTCTCAGACATGCAGTTAGGAGGATTTACGACTCACGTGTCGCCTATGCTATTGAATTGTGAAGGCCAAGTTTATTTCTTACAGTGCATAAAGACCAGATATTTACACTCGAAGTTTTTAGTAATTCGGCGACAATAGCATTTCCGCGAAGCGTCGTAGGAAACTCTAGGTTTCCAAGGGCCCACTCAGACCTACGTTTGGAAGACATATGGAGAGAAAACCCTGCTACACCGCCATAAATTAGGAAAATCACGAAATTGCAGTCCCACTCTCGGAAAAAGCACTTACGAACGCAAGGAGTAGGCGGCGCAATTTCTTGAAAAAA
>NW_025110015.1:161123-163402 GCF_011392965.1 Frieseomelitta varia | reverse complement strand
ATGTCCGAATATTAATAAGAGTCACTGTACGTAGAAAATGAAAAATGGGTTTTCGTCAGTAAAGTGGTACCATACCGGTATGTACCGGTATTAAAACCGATTTCCCAAATACCGGTATAATACCTAAATTTCACAATATTTCGGTTTCAGTTTACCGGTATAATACTTAAACCTACAATATTTCGGTTTCAGTTTACCGGTATAATACCTAAACCTCAAAATATTTCGGTTTTCAGTCTCTGTCTTAAATATTTCATTTAAACTAATTTTATAACAGACAAGGTCGTAAGAAATAATTTTGTAATACTTCTAAATTAGATAAAAAAGAGAACAATGAGAGTTTCTTTTATTATTCTATATTAAAAATTTTTTTTATAACCTATAACACAGATTTTTTTCAAGATTTTGCATAATTTAGGATATATTTTTTTAATTGATATGCTTTATAGTTAGAGTTACAAATTGCGTTAATAACTTAATTGCGAAACGAAGTAAATTTAGGTAATTTTAATGTCTTTTAATAAAACGGATTTTGATTGCATCATACAAAATCGATAAATAAAAATATAGTTTTAGATATATTATTACTTAATAAAAATAAAATTTTCATCATGATGTTAAAAATAAGATATATGTATTAAACAATATATTTTATATAAACATATTATAAAATATTAACTATGTTCTTTTATAAAGTGATTATTTAATAATTGTTTTTTTACAATTATGCAGTAAATTTTGTTCATTTTTTATTTAATTGATAATTTTAATTTTGCATTAGTTTTCTGCTTACGATTTTCGTTGTGTGATTAAGAAATTAGTAACACAATTTTCTTTTTTCTTGTTTGTGTAAACGTATCAAGCATATTTGTTGAATGAACTTGCGTTTTCAGATTCTAGGTTCCGTGGAATAACTTTCAATTTATTCAAATCATTTAAATTCATTTCAAACTGATAATTTGATAGAATATGAAGTATCAGCGAATAACTGCAGGCTTCTGAATAAGTTAATTCATATTCCTTTTGTTTGAATTTACTATATTCGGCGATTATAATTACGAAATTTTATTTAACTTTATTTAATTCAGATTGAAAAAGTTTTTAGTTACTATGCAGTTAATATCATCTTATACTTACTCAATATTATTTTATGAAATTATAGATTTCATGATAGAAAGATTTTGTGTTTCGAGATTTGCACTGCTTTCAGAAATATAAAAGTTCAGTTGTATTTCTATGATTAAATTGATTGGTCTATTATTTTTTAATTTTTTGGCTCGTCAGAAGATTTATTTTATAACCATGTATTTATGTTAAAACTATTGTGATATTGGAATATATGGAGTGTATTTTTTTTTAAAGGATTATATAATTTTTAATATATTTATCTATTGTAAAAATATGTTCAAAAATACTTAGACACTTGTCTTTTTTTTTCTTTAAAGTATAAAATATTATCACGTAACAGAAAGATTTTTGAATACCAACATGCTACAAAAAGCTTAATATTAAGTAGAGCGAAAAGTAATGTCGTTTTTTTGTGTGTCATTTTGAAACCAATTGTCGTACAACTGCGCCGATTAAGTACGTTAATTGTTAGTATTATTTAGAAGCTCTGTTCATTCTATTACTGTTTTAATTTCATTTACACTTACAGATAGTAAAAATGTCAAAGCCAAAGGTCGAAGAGGTGCAATTGCGATGTATTTTGTTATTTTTGTTTGATAAAGAATTAAAGCCCAAAAAAGCTACAAAAAATATTAATGAAACTTACGTCGAAATCTTGAATACCCGTAAATGCCAACGATGGTTCGAACAATTTGAAAACGGCGACCGAAATCTTAAGAATAAGCCGAATTCGGGAAGACCACAAACAATTGACGACGTGTTGAAATCATTGGTGGAATCAGATCCGCGTAAAACCATTGGGGAGGGGGATATATATGTGCGAAGGAATTGTCGCAGGATATCGGCTGTTCCTGGTCGACTGTAAGAGATCATTTAAAAGGATTCGGCATAAAACACAGGCAGGAGGTTTTCGGTTCCGCACGATCTATCGCCGTCCGCTTTAAATCAGCGAGTGGCCATTTGTTCTTCACTGCTGACCAGGTATGAAACCGATCCGTTTCTGAAAAGAATTCGTATCGGAGACGAAAAATGGATCCTTTACAGCAATTGATATAAAAAAAAACAATGGCTTTGTCCAGGTTAAAAACCGGTTTTTTTTTTTTTTTTTTAAATGGGGGTTTAGCGTCGCATCGACTACGAGGTCTTTAGCG
>NW_025110015.1:0-161015 GCF_011392965.1 Frieseomelitta varia | reverse complement strand
CCATATTTACTTCTTATGCTTCGGTATTTTCTGCATTCATGTAGTAGGTGCTGGGTGGTGACTTGTAGGTTGCAGGTGTTGAAGAAAGGAGGTTCTGTTTTGATTAGTAGGTATTCGTGTGTGATCTTGGAGTGTCCTATTCGAAGCCTGGTCATAGCTATCCTTTCTTTTCTGCTTAGATTGTTATTTGGTATTTTTTGATAGAAATGGTGTGATTTCTGTTTTTATAATTTGGTAATTTAACAGAATTATAAATATTGGCTTTAGTTTAATTTAAAATAAATTTATAAATTTTAGTAGTAAATTTAAATTTTCATGTATAATTAAATATTGACCAAATTATTTGGACATAATGTAGGTATGTATATATATATATATATATATATGTATGTATATAAAACATTGAACATATAAAATATATGTTCAATTGTTACAAAATTCTATTAGATATCTAATTATGTATATTTTTTTTATTAAGAAAAAAATATATTTATTTATTTATATATATTTTAATATATATTTTAAAAAGACAGTAAAATATTTAAATGTAAAGAAGATTTTTTGAATTTATTGTTTCTCAATTACTGTTAAAAAATTCTGAACTCGATATATTTATAGTTATTTCTAGTAAGAGCGTAAAAAATAAAATTACAAATTTTTATATTCTTTTTACAAATAAATATAAAATTTTCAATATGACTAAGTTAATAAAATTTCAAAATATCTAAATATTACAATAAAAATGACAAATTATAAAAAATAAATAAAAACATTAAATTATGAAATGAAGAAATATAAATGAAAATTAAATTTCTTTTTTTCTAATTTTTTTAAAATCAATCAATTGAAATATCCTGCATTTATAATATATTATATTTAACATATACAAAGTATAATATAAAAAAATAAATATAAAGTATATCAATTTTTCATATTTTAGTATTATTAACAGATTTTTATGCAAATTCATTTTTCCAAACTTCATTAAGAAAATTGAATTTACACAGAGACTTATTTCATCGACTAAATATTATAATGAATATTATAATAAATTTATTATAATATTCTAATATTCTAAATATTACAATAAATTTATAATGAATATTAATTTGAATGAATAATTATAATGAATTTATAATGAATTTATAATGAATATGAATTTGTAATAAATATTATAATGAATATTTTATTTCTGCATATTACCTGCATTCTGAACATTTTTGCACTTTCAAATCTACAATAAATGCATAAAAATCTACGGTATATTATGCATTTACTTTTTATATTATTCCTTTAACTTATAAATATCTGCATATTTCTATAAGTATACGATTTTCAATAAATATAATTTTATAATTATTCAAAATTTATAATAATCATAATATTTGCTAGATTACGCTTTATCTGAATTGAATTGTCATTAATGTTTCTTAATTGTTTTTTACGTTTTAAATTCCATTGATGAGAAACATGCCAATCATTCAGAGCTCAATTGTCAGTGAAGACTGCATATAATTCATTGTGCAAGTTGATTTCAGGCAAAAGAAAAAAATAAAACGGAGCATTTTAATATTTCATTAATATTTTTGTAATACTTTGACTATGTAATTATATATCATTATTGTACAAAATTACGATCTTCAACAGTAAAGTTTTATGCATTATGTATTTCTATACTTATACATTATGTATTTTAATTAGTACATGCATATATGGTGTGTTGAAAAAAACTGAAATAACATATAACACGAAAATTATTTGAAGTAGAACGTATAATGTACATTATATATGTATTTAACACATTATACATTATACATGTATTTAAATATTGTGCATAATAGTAATAATATAATTTAAAGGTAATGTAATAAATTATGAATATTTTAATAATGATTTTCGAGAATAGTAATTTAATCTAATTTATGTGAGGATTGTTTATATATATTTATGATGGTTATTCTATGGTCCAAGCATTATAAGAATAGAAAAAACAACAGAAACACATATGCCATATATTCATGAAACAATTTAGTCAAGACATTTCGTTTGATAGAACATAAATGTGAGCTTTTCATAAATACTTTTTTGACAAATATAAGAAGAGGCTATTTTTAAATTGGAAAATTACCTTAATTGTAGACAATTTTCACGATTGTCATTGTCACTTTCAGTTTTAACATTTTATTGTATTTTATATTTGCTGTATTCAAAGCGTCTCAATAATTAAGGATATCATTAACTCGAGAAATCATTAGCATCATATAATAGTCCGGCCGATTTGAAAGAAATTTCGCGATCTTTTCCTAATCGTTTTCGTCACCTTAAGCCTCATTTTTTTCTTATTGATTGGAAATTTACTGGGTTCGAAAAAACCAATCGGCATGCATAGGCCTTGTTGAACTTTCGAGAGTCACCGAAGTCGCGACATCGTGTCAGTTGATTTTTCATTTTTTGTATAATCAAGGATTAATTTATCGTTTCAATGTTAATTCATTTTTCCATCAATTGTAATTTATCGTTTCAACGTTAATTCATTTTTCCTCTAATTAATTGTGTGGGTGATACGCGACTGCCTGCGAAAGTGAGCGAGACTAAGGTTCGATGCACACGAGCAACGCGATTGCGATGCATTTTCCAAACAAGAAAGACAAAAACAACGTAAACATCTCTCGTTTAATTGTCGTTGTAATTTATTTTTCTTGTTTTCGTGTTCTGCAGACGACGCACGATCGTTTCGTGACGCAGTGATATTTTTATGTTATGTTTATGTTTATGTTGTCCTTGTTTCTTTTGTATGAAGATGTCACTGCTCGTATGCATTGGACTTCTCTAGGAATTGATCAAGCTTCAGGCTATCATTAACTTAAGCCTGATTTTTATTAATCCCTCCAGTTTCTAAGATTTAGACTCTAAAAGTAGAATAAGAATTTTAGAGAGGGAAATTAATTTGATCTAATATAATTTGAGTAATATTTTTTTAACAATGTTTATTTATATTTAATCTTGTGCATATGTAGTTATATTTTTTTTCTGAACTTGTATTCTAAAATTTAATAATCGGCAATCGGCTATTTTTTATTTTATTCTTTATTTTATAAAAAGATAATAAAAATCTACTTTATTCAAAATAAAGAAGCAAGAGTTTCAGGACTATAAATCAATTTTTATTTTCAGTCTATATGTTCATTTCGTGCTTAAAATTACTGTTTAATTGGATAAAGCACATTTTTCCTTCATTATTTTTGGTGATTTCAATAGTTACAATCGTCTTTGGGAATCGTACAATACTGACACACGTGAACATATTGAGAACTCAGCCAATCTTAACACACTAAATACCAATAATCCCACTTATATACTGATCCGGCCACAGTAATATCGCTGTGTAGATTCAATTACTCAAAATATCGCATAGAACACAGTAAATGATTTATATGACCACTTCCCAATAAAAGTGATCTGCAATTTCTGATTGCAGTAAGCAATATGTTGAATAACATTACTACTCCAATCAAAAGATTCCTGTTTACAATAATCTTATATACAATATTATATAAAATATATACAATATAATAAATAATAATATATACAATAAAATAATCTTACTCTTGTAAAGGAAAAAACCCTTCAAACATAGATGGATTTCAGGAATGGTCTGTTATTTCAGGATTCAAATTCTCCAATGTCAAATCGGAAGTATCTTTAGTAGAAATAGGTAATCTATTAACGTCAAGTTAATTCTTATCAATCAAGTATTACAGGAAATAACTTCTACTAAACTAACCTTCGACTCCTAGTTAACGTGGAAATTTCACATTTATCAATTTAAAATTATCACCAGTCAACGATTCAATGTATTTAAAACAATAGATACAAATACTTGGGAAGCAGGCATTTTACTAATAATTTATAAAGCCTTAGTGTACGGATCAATATAAATACTATGGACCAATTGTTTATAACTCAACAAATCCCATATTAAAAATATTTAACACAATAATATACTCAGAATTGCCTTTGGTTTTCGCTTTAGCCAATTGATTCATCTTCAGTGAAGCTCTTCAGATCAAAAGAAATATCTAAGCCTGAAATTTGCAATTAAATTTACTTTTTATCCACAAAATCTTATTTTCCGGAACGTTCTCAAATTGACCAATTACAGTCTTGTACAAACCAAAAAAATTACCTTATTCTCTTTCATCACGGGATAAGTAATTACCTGAGTGATCTTAATATAGAAATCCAACTCACAACGAACAGAACCATTTACTCATCCAATATATTAATAATGATTTTAAAGAGAGTAATTTAATATAATTTATGGAAATAAATTTAATATAATTTAATTATTATTTAATATAATTTATGTATAAACGAAGATCCTTTATATTCATGATGGTTATTTTGTGGTCAAAGCCACAATAGAAGAAAAAACCAAGTCATGTCATATATTCATGGAACAACTTATAATTAGTCAAGGTATTCCGTTCGAAAGAATATACAACGTGAGCTTTTCATAGATATTTTTTTGATACTCATGTTTAGAAGGCTATTTTTAAATTAAATAATTAGCTTAAACGTGAGCAATTTTCATCATTATCATTTTCACTTCAACTTTTAACAATGCGTTTTATATTTTCTGTGTTCAAAGCGTTGTTTCAATAAGTAAGAACATCATTAATTCGGTTTTTTCGAAAAGTCATCAATATCGTGTAATAGTCCGGTGGATCGAAAGTCACTCGAAGAAAATTTCGCGATCTTTGCCTAATCGTTTTTGAAATCTTATGCTTGTACAGATATCATTTATTCTTTTTTCCACTAATTGGAAATTTCTTGTGTTTGAAAAAATCAAGTATCAGTATACGGAGACCTTGAACTTTAGATTGAGTTCAAGTCAATCATTCTAATCATCAAACGATAAATTTGTTTTCCTTATTTTCGATTTAAAAAGGAAATACTTTTAATTTTATCACAAAATTCAACATTTTAGTACAGATAAATGAATATATGTATGTACTGCGTCATTTCTGTTTCTGGAGGATTGAATTTTTTCGGTTGCAGAATAATTAAAGAGCAATATATAAAATACCAAGTATTATAGTTTGGTGGCAATTTCGCGAACAATACACAGTTAGAGCACGCGATTCTTGAAAGCATTATTATTATAATGTGGTACTTGGTTTGTACTTCTATTTATAGTATAGTATATCCACGATGTGGAACACTGTTCAGTCTTAATGAAGTCGTTTTTGTGACTTCCGTCTTATATACATATTCAGCTAGCTGTGACGAAAATGGTGTTTATTTAATCCTTATTGAGGGCACGTCCTACTTGTAGCGAATGTAAGAGATATTGCCTGAAAGATTAATTAATTAATCGATCGAGATCAATAATTGAAAAAATATTGTCGGTTTGTTTTGTTCAACAAATTATCCTTTCAGTTTGATTCGTTTTATAGTATAATTTATAATTTTCTAATTGATAATATTGGACAATTTCGAATATATTTAATATATTTACGAAAATGTTAATAAAATAATAGTAAATTTTTAATAGTAAATATAAAATAGTAAAATTTTATAGAACTTAGAAAAAATGATTTCAAAAATACAAATGTTTAAAAAGATAAATCTGCTATAGATATTAACATTAATATTTAATAGTAATGTTATAATATAATTTATTAATTTAACTATATTAATATGATATAACAAAACTAAACTTATTTTACCTTCTTTATTTTTATGTATTAGATTTTAATGCCATGGCTAATGATATTGATAAAAATGTATCACATAAAAATTTTAATCATTGTGAAGTATTTAATATTTATTCAAATATGCAAAAATTGTAATTAATAATTATATTAAACATAAGTTAATAAACACATAATGTAAACTTATTGTTAGTCATACATAAGTTAATAAACACATAATGTAAACTTATTGTTAGTCATAAGTTAATAAATACATCTTGATCAATAATATTTAAACTGCGAATGTTTATGCATGTAAAATGTGCAAAAAGTATATGCAAAATGTGCATGAAGAATATCCAAAATATATTAGCAATATACAAAGTGATTTGGGTTTTTTCAACTAAACGGTGTATTGTGTGTAAAATTGGGAAGATTATCATACAAAACGGGAATTCAAGTTTGTAAACTATATACGAAATTTAATAGTAATAACAATACCACATTTATTCTGGTATATCCATTACTTGAATTATTGGAATGTAAAATACAATTTCCATATTGAACTATTAACGATTTGATGTAATCTTCAGCTGATAATGATTACATTGTTGATACTCTATACAATTATAAATCATAATCAATACATATATGAATTATAAATTAAAATTCTAAGAGATTTAAATTTAAAATAACGGCATATGCAATACATACGATATATATTTTTAAACATTAATGTATAAAACATATGCATCATGCAAAATGTGTAAAATAAAATATAGATCTTTAGTATACTTAAACGATATAATGAATTTCTATCCAACTTCTATATCTTGATCTTTTTATTATAAAAATATGCATTTGCATTAACATCCGCAATTCGCAATATCAAATAGAATCGAAATACAAATCTATTTTAACTCTGTTCTAAATTCCTAAACTCTCCTTACATGTTTAAGACTAATTGATCGATAAAAGTGCATGATGTAATAATTAATTTTTAATGATGTTTAATCACATACCATGAATATCTAGCCCTAATTACTAGGTTGCAGTTTAGCGTTAATACGATTAAGATCTTTGCTCAACAGAGGAATAAAAAATGGTTCCACATTTTTATAATGTTTCTTGCTTTTAGTATTTTTTTTTCAATCTTTTTTTCGCAAATATATACATTAAGATGATTCTGACTGTCTTTGTATTATACAATAAACACAAATATATCCAGTGTTTTTAAATATCTTTTGATATTTCTAAGGTTCAACGATTGATAAGGTTTGCGATTGATAAAGCTGTCACTTATACATATGTACATATGATACATACATAATATGTTTGATCATCGATTATGAATGAAATATATACATAATACATACATAAAACTAGGAAAGAGAAATATCAATGGTGTATTATAAAAATGAAAATCTGAAAATCGATCGTTTTTCACTGTATTTTATTGTATACATATTGTATATAACTTGTTTACAACAAGTACTGTCATGTATATCATTTATAATATTAAACGTTAGAATGTGAGGATAGAAAGCTAATCTAGTCACAAATTTTCATTTGAGTTTTAATTTAGAATTAAAGAAATTAAATTTTTCCAAGTTATAAAAGTAATTTTATAATAAAGTATCTTTTTTCATAATTTCATTGTTGTCACTAAATTACGTTTCTGTTTAGTTTTAATTTTTTTCAAAGTTAATTTGTGAAAATGGAAACTTATTATTTTACTAGAGAATAATTTTCAAAACACCTATATAATGCGAAGCTGATACGTGAAAGAAATAACTGCATTATTTATTTAGCGATTAAGGACGGAAAATAATGCTGCATGGTAAACCTTTTCTTTAGGCGAAAATAGAATTTATGTAAATTGGATTTTAATCACGTTATCGATGATACTGTTTCGTGACTACGTGTTTTTCCAACAAATCGTCCAACTTTGTACTAATTTCATTTGATTAAATATAATTCATAAAATATATCGTGCATAAGTTTGTAATATTGTTATTTTATAAATAAATTAGAATTACAGTAAAATTTTGTTTATCCAAATCTCGTTTATTCGGTACGAACGAAATACAAAATCATAATTAATCAATTTCTGTTATTCTTATTTACATCTCTTATTACTCAAATAAGTAATAGAGTAAAATATAAAGTTTGGTTATTCGAACAGTCTTGTCTCTTAATGTGATCGGATAAACGAAATTTTATTGTATATATTTGAAGATTAAAGTTAATTTAGATGGTCTGTCTTATTTGGATTATACTAGATTAAATTGATATAATTGATTGAGATTTTGATTTAATTTCTTGGAAAAATTTATTGAAACTGTAAAAATTTTATATTCTTTACATAATAAATAAGCAAATTAGTAATATTGACGATATTTAGTAATATTAATTAATTAATATAATTATTAATCTAATTGATAAATAATAATTAATTAATATAATTATTAATCTAATTGATAAATACTAGTAAATTAATCTTTAATGTAAAAGTGCCTGTTTGGCGAAAAATTATTAAATTATTATAGTATATTTCTTTATAAAAATTATAAATTATTGATATAAGGATATTGGAAATAACCATTTTTAACATACGTGAAAGAACGAATGGAAGTAACGTAAATTTTTAAATATTTTAATTAAAATTAACTTTCTTACTAGAAATTTAAAAATATGTTGACATTATAATTAATAGTAATTCCTAAAAAATAAATGATATTTGAATATAACAATTAATTTTAAAAATGCTCTTATAACTTCTTTTTATTTTTCTTTTATGTTTTTCTAGTTTTAATTATATTTAATTACATTTATGTTTCTATAATTGAGCTTTTTAATTAGAATAAGTTCAAAATCAGAAAAAATAAGTTACTTATTATAGAAATAATAAGATCTAAGAATACCTGTTTCATTCACCAATTTAATTTGAGTATATCTTGTACATTAATAAAATATTAAGTAAATAAGAAATAGTACTTGAATTTTCGTTACATTAGTGTTATAATTTATTATTATTGAAAGAAATGTAAATTTTTTAAAATTATGTTAATAATTACTATTTTTTCACATTATTTTCTTATTCTTCTCTTATAAAGTATTACATGAAAATCCAATTTTCATAATACTAAGAAAAGAGACTTAATTCACATATGAAGGACTTCAAACTATTCAAACACAATTTATGCATTTATGTATATATTTATTTAATTAAATTTTTCAAATTTACTTTGTTTTCTGTTGTTTCTAACTTTCAAATTTTAACTGTTTTTTCCTTTATATGTAATGATAGTAGATAATAAAAAAAAATTTTATTTCCATATTATACTGATTTATGATACTATTTCTTTTTAATTTTTTACAATGTTTTAATCGTTTTTGATATTAAATAGATATAGAATATTACAGAGATGTAAATTAAAATTAAGTATATAATTTATATAATGAAAATGTTATATTTATACAGAAATGACTTTTCTTTCGGCTATATGTACTTCATATGTACATTACTTTATTATACATACTTATATACGTATTTTGTGAAAATTATATATTTATGTATTATTGAATGTACTGAAGAAAATTAGAACAATTAATACTTTTAATAAGTTATGAAAACATTGTTTCTTTAATTGTTCTTAATATTGTATTAAATGTAATTATAAAATAAATATTGTATTACTATTGCAATAGAATTTTATTATTATTATCATATTAATTATAATATTTATTATATATTTATGTTCATTGGTGAGATAAAATGAATATTTTATAGCATATTCGTTATCCAATAAATAAAACATTAACTTTGGATAACTTTTAATAAAATATAAAATAAAATAATATATACTTATAGTATATGCAAATATTGTATATGCTTATACTATATGCGAATTTGTATATGCTTATAGTATATACGAATATAATTATATAATTATATCTATCACAAATTAAATCAATGCAAGAAAAAGACAATTTTATCGAACCAATTTTAATTAGGAAAATAATACCATACATGAATTGATTCGATTGAGCTTCAAAAGAAACAATTGTAAAGACGATAATGTAAAAAAATATTATTATTTTTGAAACTATTTGATGAAACAAGTTTGATTTTCTTCTCGAATAATTTTTTAAATTGTTTATTCTTGAAAACATAATTGTTTTACATTAACGGATTAATAAAGCTTAAGTTGCAACATTTTTAGGTTTCAATACTATTATACTTCTTTACAAAGGATCTAATATACAGGTATAAAAAAACGTTTAATGCAATTTTAGTAGTAAAACAAATAAAATTTAACAGAAATTTTATAAAATACAAGCCAATTTTTTAGCTTATTTAATTTCTAGGTTGTATATCATAATAGATTATTAAAAAATATAGTCGAGAAATATAGTTGTTACTCGATTATTTTATTCTCGAATATTGGTTTCCCTAGAACGTGTGGAGGCAACTAGATCTTCCGAAACTCGCTAACTATGAGCAAGGCGTCAATCTTAAACTATTCAACGCGCGTATCTTAATTTACTATAGCTTTAGAAGTGGGTTATGTTATGCAAGTATAATATAATCAAGAGAATTAAAGAATTGAAAACAAGTGTGGTGATTATGAGGACGCTAAACGACATAATTGTTATTAATAAAAATCTTAAAAGTTTTATCGAAGTTGATTGGTATATTACTCGAATTTGTCACTAGAGACGAAGGCAATCAATAATCATAGTCTTTCTGGATTCGAATTTCAAATCGAACGTTAAAAAAAAGCTGGCACAGCAATGTTTGGTTTGAGCAAATTAGTAGAAATTTCTAATATATTAAATTTAGATTATATTGGTCGAATTAAAGAAATCGCTTATCGAATTTGTCAATATTTGAAGAATTTCTAGTCTAGTAGAGTTGAACTCAGTAGAGTTCTACAGATAAAGAGAAATCTGAAGATGAAATGGAACGAATGTCCTTCAATGGAACAGCGCCAATGCATATCTGATAAAAAATTGAATTCAGGATTTTGAAGATAATTTAGTATTATCAGGTAGTAAAAATTATATAAATTTTTGTACACAAAGAAAAGTTAAAAGTAATCAAATTACTTATCGACACTGAACGTAGAATGGAATTTAAAATTAAATTGAAATTTGAATTAGTCTTCAAAGAGACTTTCACTTTTTCAAAGAATTGTTTAATTTCTTTATGTTTTGCCTTTTTTTTTTACAAGATATAAGAGTAATTTAGTAGCAATTTAGAAAGTTTCATGTGATTATAGTGAAAGTTTATTTTCCACAACATCTATACGAGTTTTTTGTTAATAGTTTCACTATTTGAAAAGAATCATTAAATTATGGTTATCTTTAAAAATCCTGGATTTGAATTTGTACTGAAAAAAGAACACATATCTGCATATATGTATTAAATCACTTGAATTTTAACTTATATCATTTTTAATGGATATCAAAGGACCCAAGTATATTTGTTGAAATAATTGAAGTATATTTGTTAATAATTGTTCCATTTATTTTATAGTTGCATTGACTCGATGGGTCATTAGCATTGAATTGTAGAATAGTACATGTTTAAAAATAAAGATAAAAGATATTTAAAATAATTTTAAATGAATTGCATTATCTTAAATTCTCAAATCAAAAGTTAACATGTTTCAAAACATTAGAACATGAAACAACAAAGCAAGTGTCACTTCTTTGTGAAATGTGATATTATCTCCAGTTCCATATATTCTTCTTTCACGTTAACAGGCCTGGCAGGATATGACATATGCTCAGTTGACTTTGTTGTGCTGCAACTGTTATACATTGTTTTTTATCTAAAGCCGAAGTTTTATCTAAAGCAAATTTTTTTTTTATTTTACGTTTAATTATACAAAAGAAGTTAGTACCTGTCGAAACAGATTTTTAAAATCAGTTTAAAAGAAAAATGATAACTATCTAAATTTAAACATGTAATTTTCGTCATAAATTTTCAATTTCTTTTGTTAATAATCGTCGATCTTTTCGTTCGTTTTAATTTCTATTCATTAATAACCCATTCAAACAAGATTTTTGTAACTTGTTTGTTTCTCAGGATATCATTTCTATTTCTATCGAGATATTATAGTTAGCTGCGAATAACAAATTTTAATATAATTTGTTCTAACAAAATTTAATTAATTAATTTTATTTCGATACAGCTTTTAGTAATAAAGAATTGTTTTTCAACGCAACAATATTTTAAAAAATATTTCTCAAAAATAATCGACGTCGATTTAATTGAGTTGCTTTGTAATGATTATATTCATTTTTATTATTGATACTTACAATGAAATTATATTTTCGTTATGAAAATTATTCGACAATTGTTTGCAAAGAGATAAATTTCTAATTGTTCATTGTTTCAACTTTTAAGAAAACTATAATGAAACTATTGATATAAAATTCATGTATAGAAGAGCATTTACTTCATATAGTGAAGACCATAACTAAAATAGTGAAAAATTGTCAATAATTTATACTGTTCTAATTTTATAAAAAGAAATCATATGACAATACATTTAATCTCATTTTAAAATTTAAAACTTTTGCAGATTTGACTTTGTTTCTTCCAAAGCTGATTTTACAAGATATAGCGTATGAGAAAAAAAAGATATCTTTTTATCGAAAATTGTAAAAATTCAAACGTTTTTAAAAAATGATAAAAATATTTTTTCATTGGTTCAATTATGTATGTTTCATGTATGAAAAACTCTTGTTTCTTAATCTCTTTTTCTATACTCACCATTTACATGCATATAATTTATTCTGATTAGATTATAATTTATTTTAATAAAGTTCAATCGTTATAATGTAAAACTTTCAGTATCCAAATATTTATTCAACCGAACTATATTTCTTGCTTATGTTTTTTTATTATTAATATTTATTTAATTATTTTACTTATTTATTTTATGTATTTATTTACCTTTATCCTTATTACTTTATTATTATAATTTACAGGCAATATAGGCCATTAGTACAAACAAAAATAATTGACAAGTTATTAATAGATAATAATAACAGTAATAGTAATAGTAATGATTACAATGAGCCATGGTATACAATTTTCTTAATATTTAAGTAAAAATGAAACAAGAGATCTTAATATCTTCTTAACATGAAACAGGAGATATTGTTTAGAATGTTACGTAGCATTTCTCGTTCGTTGCTCATAGCGTATACAGGGCAATTCTCGCATTTGGGACGAATTATATCTCAAGAATGATAAGAGAAAAGAAAATTGATTGGTATGAAAGGATTTAATTTCTGTAGACTTATTTCTTTCACGTAACGATGCATCTAAAAAATACAGATGCAACTATTTTTTTGAAACAGAATTATCTATTTTTTTAATACATTAGTAAAAATTGACATTCTCCATAAAAAAGTATCAATCTATGTATGTCAAAGAATGATTAGTTTAAAAGATATTTTGTAAAATCTATCGTATGAAAGACAAGGAAGAATAAAGGCAGTACTGTTGTATTCATATTGTCTTTGTCCTTAATGCATAAATTTTATAAAATTAAAATATCTCCGAAACTAATAATTTTTCGACTTTTGATACTTTTCTTTTATAGAGAATGTCGAGCTGCATCGATTAATGTAATTATTATAACTATATTATAACCAATATAATATTTATACTTTACTAATATACTTTAATAATGTACTTTAATAACATATATTTTACTAATATAATAGTTAATTAGTATAAGTTAAAAGAAAAACCATCTACATTTTCTAAGTGCATCGTTGCGTTTATAAAAAAAACACGTTACGTTTATTTAATTGGCAAATTAGTGATGATCTTATTTCCTTGTCTATCTTTTGAGCAATCACCTACTACACTGCGCTGACCCAAAATCACAGGGTGAGGTCAAACAGAACATGGATTTTCACTGATTGCTAATTGATCTTGAGCTGCAGGTCAATGCTATTGAGGGCGCGTAGGCGAGGCTCTAATAACTCATCTGGCTAATATTTCCTAGATTTAACTTTTGGCTTTCTAAACAAGAATTAAACAATAATTGATTTAATACATCTCCAAAAAATAGTGATTAAGGTATCTATGTCATAAATTTGAGAAGTCAACAATGTGTTGAAAATGAAAAATATATTCAAATAAATCATTAAAATATTCAAATGGTTCAATAAATATTGAACTTTAATAAAAATTTTATTTATTTTGATATTTGCACTTATGCATTATTTATAATAATTTGAACAACTAATGTTACATTTTAAATAATGAAAAAGTAATGGTGAAAACGTGTCTTCTTATTTCGAAAAAGTTATGGAACAAATATAGAAAGAGGAAATTTAAAGTACAAACAAAATATAATTTAACGCAGTTTAATTTATTAAAAAATTTATTTGATTTATGAGTAAAAATCATAAATTAAAAAGATATTATATCTTATTCTTTATAATTTTTTTTGAAATACTATAATTTAAAATAATTTACTATACTATAATTTAAATACTATAATTTAAAAATAACGTTTGTTCTATTATCCAAAAATTCCTTTATCTCAATAGTCATATCTTACATAACAATTAAATATTAAAAGTTCTAATGTATTTTAAATGAATACCATTTATTAATCGATTATTTTCTTTGATGATCGAATAATAATTTTAAAATATGGCTGTATTGTTACTTTCGAATCGAATTCGATTTAATTAAAAGATTCAATAATTGTATTTGATTATGCAAAGCTGAAAAATGACTTTAGTAATTGAATAAATGAAAACTATAATTTATGAAAAATTAAACTTGACATAGAAATTAATTAAACTTGACAGAGAATCAAGCAGCTAGGAACTATTTTTGTTGTAAGAAATAAATTATAAAATTATTGCAGTTATTTTCGGTAGTAGAAAGTTTTGAATCGTTTATAATATTAGAAATAAATAATAAAATAATCATTTTTAATATTAAATATTAATAATATTGATAGTATACAAATGATAGTACACATTTTAAATATGTTTTATGGTATTGATAACATTGTTTGAGACAAAATATTTGTTTTTATAGCATATAATTATTTCTGACGCATTTTTTCGCACTCAATATATCTCCAATAATTTCATCACCCATAAAAAATTTAATTTTGAAAAGAAAAGAACGAAACTTTCAGCTTTAAATCTGTTTTGTGTTTGAACGGTAAAAGATGTATGTATGTACAATATCCGTTTATGCGAAATAATTCTATAGAGCGATTTGATGTGTGACAGACTCTCACTTTGGTTCGCATGTAGCAAAGTTTTAACTTAATTAAGAGATAAATATTCTTTTTATAGAGTATTATGGAATTATTTTAGTGACACTAATAGTTCTATGCATTTCTAATTATATATACATCAAATTAAGTGTAAAAATAAGAGGAACTTATTCTCTGTTGAATTGTGAATTTCTTATGATAATATGGACACTGATTTTATGTAATACATTTTTATTAAAGTAATGGAAATAAATATTTTTTTAATTATAATAATAATAAATAATTATGAATTGTTGAAATGCGAATATGTTAATTTTTAAATTGAAATTTATATAATATAATAAAAAATAAAATAATTTATATAATATAATAAATTTATATAATATAATAAAAAACTTGTGAGTTGTGATTATAATTTAATCAATTTAATTGAAGATTATTAAAATATTTAACATTATGTGTGTGTGTGTGTGTGTGTGTCATTTGAGAGCAGAGATATTTTTTATATATATTATAATTATTATAAATTTAAATCATTAAAAAATATCTCTTATAACATAAAATTTAAGTAATTGTATTTTGATGATTATCAAGTTTGATGATGTATTAATCAAAACTGTTCATTTCGAAGTAATAAGTGATCTGACCATCGCTGTGCTCAAAAAATTATCTATCTGCCTATATGAATACATATGTCGTGACATTTATTTGGATAATGGAACAAGTTATTGGTATTTTATCGGACACTTCAAGAGGATAATAGATCGAGATTTTTCACAGCCCGGTTGAAATGGTTTCAATCGATTCTAATTCAATATGAGTTTATGAGAATACTATTATTGACATCTAGCATTGTAATTCAATAGTTTATTAGCTCTCGTTATACTAGTTTCTTCGAGAGTAAATTTATTGTGTCGTTACCTTTTTTGTTGTATTTAATTTCTCAATTTTTATTGATAAAATCGGTGTCATTAATATTGAGTTTGTTATTTCATGTTCAAATGTTTGCATAGTTTTTTTATTTACAAAGTTAAGAAAGGTAATCACAACAATTGTATGATTAAGTTCAGCTTCAATTTAAATCAACGTGTAATTGATTAAATGATGCAATTTATTTTAGATAAAAATATATTTTTCTATCGTTCAATGAATAATAGAAATGTTTTTACGCTATCACTTCGACATGAAGTGTAATTTCCAATGCAATTTTCTTAATCTTTATCATTTTTAACAATTAGCAAAATGAAATAACGAGCGAAATGTGCTAGCGATACACCATACATTTAATAAAATGAATATTTTATTAGATAAATATTTACTACAATTTTATAAATATTCAGTAAACCAAAAATCGTTCAAAATTCGGGTGATGAGACTTCATTTTTTAAGAAAATTAAGTTTGAAGATTTCTTCAGGAAAAAACGAATAATAATAAAAAACGAATAATAAATAAAAAATGTAGAACAAAATTTTTCTGTTTAAGATCTCATTTTCGAAGAAATGTATTCGGAAAATTTTCAAATTGAATTGAAGTGTTCCATGAAAAAATATTATTCGATATTCCCCATTTGTTTTCAAACAAAATAATACTCTTGTCTAATTATATTTTCTTCTCTAGTCCGGAAATATGCGAAATTTCGAACTAATAACATAACATAAATTTTCAAATTCTCTTTTCTTGAATACAGAGTTTCACTTTTTCTGTTCTTTAAATTTATTTTTGTATGTAGAATTTCATCGGTATAGCTTGTATAATAAATGAAAGCAATCTTTCAAATATGGACATATTGTAACATAAGAATGAGAGAAAATTAAAAATATCAACGAATAATTACGGAAGGTTAAAAGAAATTAGAATGAAAGAAGTCGAGGAAGTAGCTTCGAAGATTCCAACCTTCAGTTGAAATTGAATTTCATTCAGCCTTTGTTAATCGTAATCTTTGCTCGTTTCTTTTTCATTTATACTCGGTATCAATTCATTCTCGAGATGGGAACAGGTGGTACCGAATAGATACAGCCGAAATCTTAAAGAAATCGTCAGTACTTTCGTTTAAAGCAGACAGTATAGGAACATTGTAGATTGAGATTTCTTCAAGTAACTTTTTTCGTTTCAGATTGTATTTTTTCATGTCAAGGTTAAGCTTTGGAAATTCTTCAGAAGTTCTTTCACGTACACTTTTGTGTACACATTTGTAAGTAAAAACATAATGGTTATAAAAAGAGATAAAATTTTAACTGATTTAATAAATTTTGTTTGTATTACATGGCTTTTCATATTTGTTAAAGATTATTTAGGATTAAGGTTATTTAAGATGAAGTCTGATAAAAATGATTAAATACAAATATTTTTCCTTATTCTGAATTATTAGATAGAATAATGTAAGGAACTATATGTATATTTTTATATAATAAGGAGCATACTTTCCTTTAAATGAAACTTCTGCAATTAATTCAAAATGAACATTTTGTTTATGTGTTATTAAAGATACACACACACACACACACACACACAATAATATATAATACACAATATACATACTACACTAATATATAATATATAGTTTATATACTGCACTAGTATATAGTAGATAGTGTATGTACTGCACTAGTATGTAGTATATAGTGTATACACTATACTAGTGTATAGTATATATTATATATATTACACTAGTATATAATATACAGTATATATAATATAGTATATAGTGTATATCCTATATTATATAGTATATATTATATAGTGTATGTACTATATTATATAGTATATAGTGTCTATATTACACTAGTATATAGTATACAGTGCATATACTACACTAGTATATAGTATATATTGAATATACTACACTAGTACATAGTATATGGTGTGTATACTACAGTAGTATACAGTATATAGTATGATATACTACTATATATATTACTATGCATATATACGTCTATATATATGTATGTAAAAATAAAGCTAAACGACTCTTATATTATATATAATTAAAATTGGACATTGACATTAGACTGCGGATTTTTCAAGGATATTCAAAGTCATTCACTGTCTCTCAAAAGTTACCTGCGTTGAATATATCAAGAAATTATTATCTTATTTTTCATATTTGAAATAGTGACGTTGAGCATCAATGAATTGATTTACTTTATTTTTAAAGGATAATTGTACCCTCTTCAATGTTTTAGGGCGTTTCATATGACAGGTCGATGAATGTTTCATGGAATGGGCTACATGTCCATCTGAAAAAACTACAGTTTCATTTAAAAAAAAACAAAAGTTACCTTGAAGTCTCGATAGCACGTCCATTTAGATAAGATTGTGGAAGATGTCTCCCTTGGAATAAAGTAAATTTTATTTAAAATATTTTTTCTATAATGAACAGTTTAGGAGACAATTGCGTGGAACGCTTTAAATGGGACATATGTGCTTTAATATGCCTCACGAATTTCTGGAAACAATGTTGGAATTCTTTTACTGAGGGAAATTGTTTTCAGTTGATTGATTACAACTTTTTAAGTGTTGATCCACAGTTCTAAACTAATGTCCTTTAAGGTTGGTTTTGATCCTTAGCGAAAAAAAAAAAAAAGGTCACACAGAGTCAAATCTGGAGAATATGGAGGTACACAGGAATATGTTTTTTAATTAAAACTAAATTTAATCGTATAATATGTGTCAATTCAATATGTCGCTGTTCTGTTTCTACAACGCGTTATTAAAACACACTTTCGCTAAGAAATTGCTCGTTTGATAGATCGAATACGTCTGAAATAGTGTCGCAACTTTGATACAATGTTGCTAATTCTCGAGTCTGATTTTATAGACACATCTATTATTTATTTGGTGTACATTCTTTAACCGTCGAACGCTGCAGTCTCTCGTCGTTGGCGGAGGCAAATTTCTTTTTTTAATAAAATGATATTTATAAATGACTGAATTGAAAACAATACATGTTTTAAAACAAATACAGGTTTTTAATTTTTTTTATAAACGTATATTTATTTATAAACTGAATTCAATAAAAACTGTTATGTAACTTTTACCCTAATTAACAATTCATGCATGTTATTTTTGATATGTTTATCGCATGTAAATTACATGTATGTACATATATTGAAAACATATGTTACATGATACATTATATTTATTTTTTTTTCTTACGCAATACTTGAGTCAAAATTTATGCGGCTTCAGCGGCCAATTAATGTGAAAATAGATCGAAATACATATGTAGTTAGTATTTCGACATTTCTTTGATACTAAGGTCCATAATACGTTTAAAATAAATTATATATTAATTCTTAAGTATTCTTGTCCGTGTTGCAAACTTTAAATAATTGGGAAAGTAACCATATAAATTTTCTATTTATTAATCTCATTAGTCATTACAAATTAGATTTTTAAATTAATGAAGTAGAGTAATCGAGATGATGCGATGGATTTTTATTAAGATAATAATCATTACAAAGAGACTTTATACTATACATAAGAATTCATTTTATGACTTTTTTTTATACGTGGAGCTCTGCCAAATTCAAGATTCTTGAATGAGAAGCGATTTCACACAAGAATTCGGAGGTTTTGTCTCACGCATAGTGACATTTTCCATCATGTCTCCTTTAAGACAGTTTGCAATTTCCGGATCTTCCGGAAAAGACAATTTCAGGTAGAAACCATCAGGATCTCATTGATTCAACAGGAAATAATGAGAAAATTATTTTACACGTTTATAAAGTCTCGATGATTGAACGAGGATTAAAAAACGAAAGAAGAATAGTTTTCCTGATGTAGAATATACAGTTCTCGATTTGATGGCACAACCAGGAAGGAAATAATTCTATATAAAAAAAAATAAATCTAAAAAGAAAAAGAAAATTTTTTCATTTGAGTCTTCGTTTTCGAGAAAATCGAGTTTAAAAATTTATAAAGTATATACGTGTATTATATGGTACTAAGTATATAAAGTATTATACTTGAATATAGCTAATTTTGAGCTGGATAGAAATGAATAATTAACAGGATATTGTGGAAAAATAAGTAAAAAATATGGAATAATATTTTTTTATGTGAATGAAAAATTATTTTATTTTCAGGAAAATGAATTTTAAATATCGTTACAAATTGCCTTTGTACTTAATAAATTTTCGAACTCGATTTTCTCAAAAACAAAGTTTTAAAAAGTTTTTTTCTTTATTTTTGACTATATTATTCTGACTGACGTAATATGAAAAAATTTTTCTTGTAGCAAATATTTATTTTTGAAAAATTCAGTATTGAAAAAGAGAACAAATTTTTAATTTAGAACTATTTAATTTTTAATTTAATTAGTTTTGTTTAATTTTTAATTTAATTAGTTAGTTTTATTTTTGGATTGTAAAATATATAAGAAATAATCCTTTTTCCGTTTCGAATAATTACAATTCCGTTAAGAAATAATTGCACATTTTTTTAAATAGTTTAAGTTCGATGCAAAAAGCAAAATATGTAAGTTAACGAAAGATGCAACATTATTATATTCAATTGAAATTAAATTTTACTTGACGGTTTCTAAAAAGTGTCTATTTTTTTCACATTTGAGTTCCATACCAGACTATTAGTTTTTGAAATAACTTGAAAAGTTTGAAATAAATTAAAATAAATTCTAGTTGCATATTTTTTTTATCATTCAAAGTTGAAAATTTATTTTTTCTTCAAAATTGAATTTTTAAAAAACTAAAGATTATGAAGAAAGACGGATTTCATTTCTGTAATCTGTCAGAAATGAGGCAAAAAACTACTAATACTAAATATGTGGAATAATTATTTATTATAAAAATGAAAAAGCTGAAATTTGTATTTTTTGAAAATTGAAAATTTTTATCAATAATTTAATTCAATTATCAAGGAGATTATTAGTTTAGTAACCAATGGCATAAATTATTGTATTGTTAATTAATATTTGAAAAATATTAAAAATTTGCATACTTCATGATTTTCTTGAAAAAATTAGCTCATCGTGTTGTGTTCCGATGGGCACAAAATTTTTTATAAAATTTTCTATTTTATCTTAGAAAGATTATAGTTGATATATTTATAATTTGGAAGTTATTATCTCTCTTTATTGATCCTCTGTTTCTTTTTTTATAATATGCTAAAATGGATTTTATTGTATATTATATTGATTGCGCATATATGTGATAAGTATTTTAAAGAATATTTTGGATTATTTTAAAAATATATAACAAAGCGCCCAAATTGGAATAAATGAAATTATAATAAATGATTATTAAAACTTAGGTACAAGCGTTAACGTAAAATATGAAATGATAATTATAATATTTTGTAATTATAAATCATATGACTGTATGTCGATTACTAGTTGTACATTTACTATCAATAGCATTTTCTAATTAAACAAATAACGTTATTATAAATTTTCTTTAGTTATTAAACTATTTTGGCAAATATACAGAATAAGTAAAATATAAATCGATAACTCGTGATCACAATCTGAATTTTCAAGTGGTGTGATAAATTTGGCGCACAATGAAGGCTATAAAAAAGAAGCTTGAGAAAGTTCTGTTGCTCAGTTATAAGTGAAAGCATAGACAGAATAGAAGACAAAGGACCAGGTGTCAAGGACGATATCAAGAACCCTTGAAAGCGTTCACGATCAATCGTCACAGGTTTATCTCCATTTCGCTAGACTGCATTCTTGACTTACGATAGAGGCTACGCCAGCAAATCGATGAACATCTGCGAGATAAACAGCGGAAAACGAAAGAAAGTATGAACGAGATATCGAGAGAAGTTTGAAAACCGAGAGACATATTTTATATTGAAAATCTTTTACACGATTGTTTATATTTATAAAAACCTGCGTAATGCATCAAACAGCGAACTGTATAAAATTAAAAGTTGTAGATATAGATAATAAAATAGAATTTCAAAAAATAATAAATTATTTGATAGATGAATAAATATTTTTGAGAAAGACAGAAATAGCGAAAGATAGAGAAAATTAAAACATTTTCTTTTAGTTTCTTAATATTTATTTAGTCAATTTTTATATTTGATATTGACTATGCTAAAATTTCATTATACTATTAGTCGAAATGTACAATCTTGGTCTCAAGGTATTTCTAAAAGTAAAGCTTTGTTACAAAAATCATTCCGATAGATGTATTCAAAGTCGAGAAGTTAATTCGATACAAAACTTTTCATCTAAAGTCCAGGTATATCATTTTATTCATAGAAAATATAGACGAATTTCAATGATCTTGGACAAAAACGTTGCTTCATAATATATATTTCACATGAAAGAGTTTCCATTGTTGATAATTTTTATTTTCGTTAAATTAATTATTAGTCCATCAAGGTAAAGATATTTTATATTATTTTATTCCGAAGCTTGAAAAGTGATATTGCTGAGGTGAATTTTTTCAATATTGTGCTATGACAAATGTTCACAAATTCATTTCATCAGATGATGAAGCGACCGCGGATTGAGGATTCCCAGGGAAGTAGAAGACTTTCACGAGCATCGTGGGCCAAGCAAACATGGAATATTGCAAATTAAACTCGGTTCCATGCCTATCCTTTTTTTTTGCCTCGTGTACGAGGCATACTTTAAGTAGTTCTATTTTTATATTCTACCTTTTGCGACGTTTATCATCCTGCTTAAAATATTTTATGCTAATACTTTGCTATTTTTTTGCAAATACTTTAAAAAGTAAAAGTTTTTGTTACAGTATAAAACACAGCTTTTTAATGATAATTAAAATGTTATTTATATACTTTTGTTATAGTATAAAACACAGCTTTTTAATGATAATTAAAATGTTATTTATGTATTTATATTGCTGAATGTTATTCACAACTTAATGGATATAATTTGTTTTAAAGGGAAAATTGTTAATCGTAATTAATTTTTAACATAATATAATATAATAAGCCTATTTGGATTTGAGTCGATTGGAGTGGATTCCTAGTTACTTTGATGACATTTTGAATATGTTAGATGGGTAACGGAAAGTACTGTTATTTTTCAATGATTTAAAGAAAAAAAATATTATTGTTTAAAATGATCAAATCTCTTAAGGGTGTAACAGGCTAATTTTTAATTGAACAATAATCCATAGGTCAGATTTAAATGAATAAATACATGTATGAATAATATATAATAATAATAGTAATATAATAAGTAAATATATAAACAATATATAATTAAATATATAAGTAAATATGTAAGTAACAATATATAATTATAATTTAACATGTAAATAATTAACATTTATAAAAATAAATAAAAGGTAAAACTTGTATTCGTTCTAGAGACTTTGTTCGAAATCCTTGAAAACATAATATAGAGTGTTCCGTAATTAACTAAATTCAAGTATACTTGATAAGTTTTCAAATTCAAGTTTCTTGAAAACGGAGATTTTAATGAAAAAATACTATTCTTTCTTTTCGACTTATTTTTTCACGCAGAATCATCTCCTAGTTATACTACTTGTCAGAAGACACTGTATATACTGTTCTCGTGCTACAGCAATAATAGAGTCTGATATTATTTGGTGAGCCCATTCTATACATTAGATAATCCTCTCTCTGAAGCAAATCGCAAGTAGCTGCAGCTACTTTTAGATTCTGCAATCTATTTTAAATTCATTTCTACATATATCAAAGAAATTACATACCAATATTCATATTAAGCTATATCACAAATTGCATTTGCCTAAGTTAATCAGTTCATCAGTTAAAATTAAAATTTGTCAGTTCATTGATGGATATAAGCCATGGCTTATATCCATATTATATATTGACTGTATATTTTTTAATTTAAAACTCATTTTACAATCCATTTTAATGACAGGCCTATATTTAAAAAGTAAAAGAGTAAAAAAGAGTCATTCAATGGCAAAATAAGAATTCGACTATCTCTAAGGGTGGTTGTTTCTTTAGCTAATTTGTCCACTAGCTTATTTCTTTTAATACCTTCGATTAGTACTATTCATTTATACTATGATCTGTAATATGATCTTTCTCTGACTGTTTTTAACGTTTAACGTATAATGTTGATTCTGCAGTTTTGCATGGTTTTGTGAAAAATCTGTAGTAGATATAGAGAGTCTGTACAGATTAAATACAAATTATTGATTTAAATTGACAAGTTCCAGGCTTGGCTTGGGAGAGAGTTCTTTGTATTTTAGTCGAGAAATACAGATTGCACCGATTGATGTATCATGGCTACTTTTGGACTTATCTGTGTAAATAATTGTATGGTTTAAAAATTGGGTGTATATTAAATTTTCAAAAATTGTATTACTGTATATTATTGTTTATGTGTATATCTGAATTGGTTATATCTAAATTGTAATCTATTAAGATTCCTGGAAAGTTTGGCAGAAGATTCACTAAAAGAATATATATATTCTTCGAGTTTTATTTGTAAATTCTCTAGTTTTATTTGTTTTCTATTCTATTAGGTATTTAAAAAAATAACTAATAAAATTTATGTCTTTATAAATGGTGAGAAGGGTTTAAGCAGCAATCTCACTATATCTCTCATAAGAAATTCATGATATTAATAGTCTGTTTCTGTGATGGTCTGAAGTGTGCTTCGAAATTTAGGTTCGAATTTATGTTAATCCCCAGAAATTTAATTGAATTCTTGCTGTAAACGACTATATTTATTATTCATACGGCTGAGGTAGAGTCATTGCGGTAGAGTTTCTCTGTTAGTTGCTAAAGAATTTCAATTTTTGATATGATAACATCTAGCCCCAGCAGAGTTTAGCAATAATTTATTATTTTTTTAATTGATTTAAAAAAGTAACCATGGTAATCATAATCGCTAATCAATTAATCATTCTTCACATAAATCAATAATCATCACATTTGGTATGGTGTAATTATTAATCTATAATTTGTAATATTATTACAACTACCATAATATTACATTTTTGTTAATCATAGTCATAATCATTTCGTGATTAATGATTATTAAATTAATCAACTATTTATGACATTTGCTTTGATTATTTAATTATTACTGGATTGCTTAATAATTATAATTATTAATAATGGACATGATTTCACATTAGTCATAATTAATCAAAAAATTGTGTACCACATTTCTTCCTTATTTTTTTACGTAGTTTTTTATGTAGAATTACCCCCTGTCCGGTTGTACTACGATTTTTCACCCACCCTGTATTAAGCAATCACAGCTAAATCCTCCCAGCATGTATGATTCTTTCTTCTAGATGATCAATAATGTTGTTCGAATATAAATTAATAAATACATTATTGTTGGAAAGTAATCAATTACTAACCGCAATCATAATAATTGTAATCGTTAATTAATTAATTATTGTTAAAATAAATTAGTAACCTTGACTAACTTCTGTAATTTGCAATTATTAATTTTTTAATCATTAAATGATTAATTTATATTTTATTACGATCTGTTATTTCTTTACATTACCATAACACGTTAAAAAATGTTAATACTACATTACCCTAGATGTCCATCAAATGTTATTATTAGAAATCGTTTGCGTAATTAGAGCAATAGAATCAATAATAGATCAAGACTAGAGAGAATATCTACTCGAATTCTTTGCTGCGTAATAGTTTTTGTAAATTTATAATAATTTGTAAAAGTTTATAATTTTTTGATGTATTTTTTTATGTAAGGATGAACGCTGTCATAATGAAAAATCTCAAAAATTTGATCATTCGGCAAGTTTATCATCTTCATCAAGTCATATGAATGAATAACTCAAGAACAGATGAGATTTTCAATTGATGAAAAATTTTTTTATATATTTAAGACAAATTCTGATGAAATTGTAAGGAAAAAATTTTATATTTTATTATTAAAAGCGTGTTATAAATTGATACACGGAACTTAACACAAGAATTTTCTAGACGCGATGTGACTTCTTTCCAATCAATACGAACAAAATTAACTAAAATTAATAAATCAGTAGATATGTTTACAAAGATGGGCTAATGAGTAGAGCGAACTTCCTTTAAAAAGTTAACATTTTGAACGGCTTGAGCGTATTTATCTTTTAAAGAAGATCGGAATTAGATTTCCGGATTAAGCAATCTTCTGGCGAAAGTTGACCCTGGATATAGAGATAAACCGTATCCGAAACAGGTCACAGAAACTTTTAAGAAACTTAATATACATAATGAAACAATGAATAATTAATATCACATACCGCTATAAGTGACAGCAGAACATGTTCTATCGTTATAACGCGACGATTTAGATTCCTTTGAAACAGAGATACTTACTGTATTGTCGATACAGGTATTGTGATACGCGTATGAGATACAAGTTTAGAAAAGAAACATAAACACTTGAATTCTACTTTTTCGATTTTATCGAATGTCTCGTTTCTGAAATCTCTTTCCAGAACGAACATCGGATTCGAGGATTACTTGAGAAGGTGCGAGCGCAAGCATTTGGTGTTGCCGACTGAAAGACTTCAATGTTTATACAGGACAAATTTAATTTGAAATAAAGATGAAAAATAACAATTTGGAATAATGAATCATTTCCATTAATTTATTATTTTTATTAATACATATATATATTAAACAACATAGAAAAAGTAACTTATATCCAAATGAAATAAATGATTTGCAAATCATTTTTTATTTGAATTAATTCGACTCGAAGTTTTGTATAATGAATTCATTTATTACTCAACAGAA
The DNA here is from genome assembly GCF_011392965.1 of Frieseomelitta varia. NCBI lineage: Eukaryota > Metazoa > Arthropoda > Insecta > Hymenoptera > Apidae > Frieseomelitta > Frieseomelitta varia. The sequence goes on along the minus strand of NW_025110015.1, from coordinate 134,337 downwards.
CTAGAAACAAATAGAAAAATTATTTGCAGAAATAAATTTAATATACAAAGTGGAATCAAAAATTATTCGATAGTCAATAAAATATTTTCGAGAAAAATCATTTTTTATCTAAATAAAATAACGCAAAATTATTTAAAAATAATAACAAATCGAATGAGATATTTATTATTTAAATAATTTATTTTCGAGCACTTTATTTTAATAATTGTAAAGCCTATCTTTACATGACGTTCTACACTCTCGTGTCGCAATGATGCAATTTGGTTGTTTCAACCTTGGCTGTTTCGAAATATACGAGTATAGTATAGTGCACTGAATCATGCGAAAATTGTATGAACGGGTCTATTGAACTATACTATGTATGTATATCCATCATCATGACATACAAGTGTCGTCGATTCTGTATCGCACGAGAATTGTTCTCTGAACACGATTGTTGGATTATTAGTATATTTGATATTTTTCATACTACGTGACATAAATGTTAGTTGTTATACAGGGTGGTCCATTTAAATGAGGTCCATCTAAATATCTTTTCGAATTGTGATGATACAAAAAATATTTTTTACAAATATTTTTTTGTAAGAATTTTTTTTAAAGTCATTTTTTTCAAGAACTTTTTAAGATCATTAATGCTTTTTCCTCATACAGCTATTTTTTTTTTAATTGCATCGTGTAGTTGGTAAAAAAGTACGTTCAGATGTGTAAAGAGCATGACCTTGAAATGACACTGGTACCAAAAAATTTAAGTTTTATGTATAAACTTATCTTTACTGAGATCACTGATCTTAGTTAATAAGATTGTTAGTTAAGAAGATCTTAGTTAATAATCAAATATTTTAGAAGATTTAATCATACGATGTTTAAGGCAGTGTTTACTTTTTTAAAAGTTATTATTGTTACAGATGTTCAAAATGCTGTTCTTCTACGATGATACAATGTCTGAAATGAGTAACAAGCGATTGTAATGATCTTTTGATTGTTTCCGAATAAACAGCAGCAATAGCTCTAATTCAATTTCTTATATCCTTAGGTGTAAGTTGCATGTTCGTTGTAAACTGTTTGTTTTATAGCATTTTCGAAAAGAAAAGTGTCTTCACTTCTTCATCAGCTGCATGATGTAAAAGCATTTGAGAATGATTTTGAAAGTAAAAGCTTCAAGCTTTTAAAATAAATTCAGATTTATTGTTGTACAATTTTCTTTTATGTGAAATTGTAAGTTAAAATATTACAATAGTGTTCTATTATATTACCTGATTTGAGCAACTGTAAATAATACAGATTTAGGTGAAGGTCAGTATGAATATACTATGAATTATATATACTAGTATACTGTATAACAACTGTATAGTAATATACTATTACACTGTAGTGTATAATATACTAGTATATATATACTATTATATACTAGTATATGAATTAGTATATGTAAATAGTATAATTACATTGCTTTCTCACAAAAGTGGCATAATTTTTATTTATGCAGCATATTCTCTGGTGGGAGTTGTCCTAAATAATACTAAATTGCCTCCATCATTTTTTTTTTGTCTTTAATCTGATCTTCAATTAACAAGATTTAATAAGTATATTAAATAAGTATATCAGGTTTATTAAGTATATTAATTATTATAATTAATCACAAAACACTATGTGGCATATTATACGAAAGAAAATTGTCATATATGAAAAAAGGTAATGATAACAAATAATAAATAAATTAATAACTAACGACAATGATTATGAGTATAACAATTTATAACATTAATTATTCTTCTCTCTACAGATATATTTATTTACCTTACTATTCTTAATTGTCATGCATTAAAAAATTAAAAAATATGTAGTATTAAGAATTAATTAAGATAATTAAAAAGCTTTTATGAAAATATTGTGGGAAGATTAATTAAAACGGTATAATAGAAATATAGAAATATTTTAAATATTTATAGACAAAAAAATTAATTAATTTATTTTTTTCCTATCAAAACTTGATTACTTTCGAAAAAGAGATTTTCATTTTCCTGATGATAGATTTTTAATGTCCGATTCAGAGTGTCAACATGCAACTTAACTTACTGAAAAAAACAAACCGAGTTATAATCGTAAAAGCATCTAAAACTCTCGTTTCTTTTTCTTTATCCTCTTACTGCAGAAAATCAGCAGTGCTGGTAACAGTATACGTCAAACTTGTAGAAATGAGAAAAAAGAAGATAAGAAAGAAAGAGTGTGAGCTGAACGCGAGCTTGCTCGTCTGAAGTCTCTTTACCTAAGAACTTTCGCAGAGTACTTTCAATGCTTTTCCACGATCTCGAGTATATCCCATCCTACTTCTGGATCGAGTCTTGATTAATTTCATTTGAAACACTGCTATTTTATTTCGTCCTGTAAAATATAAACAAATCTATTTATATACGAAAATATTACGGAAACTTGCTTCTTCATGATGAAATATAACGTCTCGTGTTTGGAATGTTCTACAAACTATGCTTTCTAGGACTTAACACTAGTATTACATAAATATTGATTTTTAATTAGAAGTTTATGATTATTGTATTAACAATATATGATTAATATAATAGAATATTACTTCATTATTTTTATAATTAAATAGCAAAAAATGTTTAAAGCTAAATGATCTAACGACACAGGCTTATAATCTTTGAAAAATTTTTTATTAACATATAACATTATTTATATGTTATTCAAATAACACAAGTTCTTTTAATTTGATTTAGAAACTACTGTGAATAATCCTATTCCAATATTTTAATTGTCATTATAGTATTCCAAAAAATGGAATATTCTGGAAGTGAAATACTTAAAAGATCAATAAAAACAAATTGTTTCGAAGAACCGATTATAAAGTTATTACAAGCCGAAACTGCGAACAGAGCGAGAAATCGACGAAAGATATTTGATGGAATATGGTTGTAAATGTGTTGACGCGACACGGAGAACTGCTAAGATTATTATTTATGAATCTAAGATTGTTATTTATGAATCTGGTCAAAAGCAGGAAATCTCTAACATAGAGTTTAGCATCAGGCTGAAACTTTACGAACATTTTTACGACGTAAAATTGAGGGATTATTGCAAAAGATGATACAGACGAATTCGTATTAAGGAAAATAACTAGAAAGTTGAAGAGTACATAAACGAAATCATAGGTTTTATTGCAACAGGGGTTTTATTTTCGTGCATGAAATCGATGCGAAAAATGGAGAAGATTCTAAGTTAGAATGATTTCTCTGAAAGTTCATAGAAAATGTTAAACTCAATTCAAAAGAAATAATTGCAGATATGTATCTGTAAACAATTTGTGTTTTGTTGATGTGAGAATTAAGAGATAATGTCCACGAACAGCGAGTGTGGAATTCAGTGCTACGGTGTATGTGTACGGTTGAGGTGCGAGGCAATCACTTTGAACAATTTCTTTAATATCTATAATTTGAAAATTGGAAGGTGATCCAATAAGAATTAACACTTAAACATTTCCGTTGTTTTTGAAAATATAGGAACCTTTATTAAGAAAAGATATTTTAAAGTAGAAGAAGCTATAATATGGTGATAATAATTTTTTTTTTTGCAATTGGTGAGATTTCAAAGATTCAGATTTCACTTCCACTTTTCAAAATGAAATCATATTATAGAATTATAGTATGTAAAAACATTGAACAAATTTTTTCATGATTGAATTTAAACAGTGGATTTGAAAATTGAAACCTTTTCACAATAACTTTTTGAAATTTAATGTACGATAATATATTATATCATAGTTCATATGTGAATAATAATAATGTTCAACGTATTTTATTTTTCAAACTGTATGTTTCTGTCATTAGTCGTCAGTTATTAATTCATATTAATCTATCTAAGGCCTAATGTAAATTCAATTTTTTTTCAGAACGCTCTTCAGAAAGTTATGAGTAACAAAATTGCTGTTGTCGTAGTTTTTACGATTAATTCCACCAGTCATTTGATTCATCAATAAAAGGAATAAATTTTACATTTATTATTATTAGTACAAAACGAAGTTATATCTATATTTTCATTGTCAAATTTTATAAACAAAAATATATATAGAGAAATTGAAAGTCTAATTTGCACAATCAATAGCTGACATTATTGATTTATCGATATTAAATTATCGTCCAGTTTGTTAAAATAATTACATTACTTTACCATAATTTAAAACAACAATAGTTCAAATTATCACATTGTTAATTGTCAGCATAATTACATAATTATTTATTTTCATAATTAGATTCTCTTTAGAGACAGAGACAGAGAAAGAAAGAGAGAGAGAGAGAGAGAAATTTGATGATCGCTATGTAATACTCGTGAAACCAATCCGCGTCCCTCTTTTCTTCAAATAGATTTCAACCTCCACACAAACCGTTCCTTTCAGCCAAAGGCTCAATAAATTTCATCATCGAAACGGTTCGATTGTCTTAAAGAGAGTAATCCTTGTCATTGGCGCGGTATAAAAAGGATATCCTTTTATGATCCCTCAGGAATTTCCGAGTTCATTCCACCATCGATGAGACTCAACGGCTGGCGCTACTGTGTATGCAGGTTAAAAGAGAAATTCTTTCCTTGAGGTTTTGCGGCTGCAACGGCGAATATAGGTTATCGGGGATGTAAGGCGAAAAGAGGTTGGCTGCGTCGGAGGTCGAAGTCAAAGTATAGGTAGGGAGGCAGAGAAAGTGCGACAAGGGCTAAAGGTGGGACAAAGAAGATCCTGAATATTGCTGACGATGCCATCTTGGAGTACCCTTCATGCGGAGTTTCTCCGTTTAACTCGCTGTTTCCCCGGCATCCACGCTTTCCATCATCCATCTTTTATCGTGCTTTCACGAGCCGATTCGATCTTCGGATAGCTAGCAAAGAACACGCGGCTGATCCGAAAACATAGTGACAAGAACTTATACACGTCCCCTACAGGCACGTTGCGCCGCACCGCCTACGAAATACATTCCACCTTTATAATCTCATCGCGGGACTTTATCCGATTTAATATACGCTCGACGAGCTCTGAGCTTGTTCAAAGGATTCATTGAAGTCGGACGTCATTTGGATTATTTCCCTTTTCTTTCGCAATCATCTTTCTTTTTAGCGAAGGTTGTTCGGGTGAAACGTCGATTTTTAACATTTGTTTGTTTCTGCGGTTCATCATTTTTCGTAATCGTCGATTTTATCAATTTTATGTGAGAAAAAGTGACATACTTATTCAACAATAGTAACAATACATATTCAAGACGTTCACAGTTTTTGTTGAGTGAATAGAGTGGATACAGTATAAAGTTTTTTCATGTCTAACTATAAATTTCTTTATAACATATACAATATACATAAAGTATATGCATGAACAAAGTACTCTTCATATTTTTTCACAACATATATAATATACATGAAGTATATGTAAGAACAAAAATAGTCTTCTCTATTCCGTTGGAATTGGAAGATCAGTTTAGAAATTATCTGGAGATAACTAATAAAAATAATGTTTTTTATTAAATATATATTTACATTTATATATTTATTAAATATATATTTACATTTATATATTTATTAAATATATATTTACACATATGTATACATATTTCTCCTCTGTCTTATTTCTGTTGTATTATTTGTTTGAATCGCATGTATATTGCATTTTCAACAAGTTCTCAAAAGTTTTTAACAAAAAGATAATTTTTATTTCTTTCAAAATATTTTTCGCGTAATGCAGATCACCTCAATATATATTTCGGTTATTATTAATGATAGAAAAAAATGTATCAGATTTGTTTGGTTTTGGAGAGCATAATTTGATGTTAATAGCTTTTTAATAAGTAGATGCATAGATGCACTTCATATAACGTATTGTTTTTCAAGTATAACAATCACAAGTATTGTTTCAAAAACTTATGTTTTTTAAATATAAAAAGTATTAACATTAATTTATATATTTTATGTTTTATATATTTCATATAGCGTTCTCTCTATTGTATATTTTATATTTTAATTACTTTATATTTTAACTTTAATTTTGTAAACTCTGTCGAAAAAACAAGGAAAGAAGTGCTTGTGAAAACAAGTGTTTGTGTTGTACATGGTCATTGTGATTTATCGATCATTTCAAATCTCAACGTTCATAGCTGTAACGGCGACAATGGGTACCTTTCATATATTTTATTTTTTACAAATTCACTCTTCCGCGTAGTGTACAGTTATTTTCGCAAACAAAATAACCTTTTATTTATTATTTATTTATTTATAAATTCAATTTAATAAATTTTCAAGTTTGATTTCTTCGAAAAGGAAGACTTAAATAAAAAATTGTATTCTTTTTTTTTAGAATTGTTTTCTTTATTTTGTTTTTTTAGAATTATGTTGTATTACGTGTTTTGTCATATTTTTTATAATCGCACTACACAAGTATAAAATTTTTTCTACTTTTATTTTTATATTTAAACTATCTTTTCGAATCAAAAAATTTGACACCAATTGGATAAAGTTCTGTCAGTCGCGTCGCTTTTTTGCAAAAAAAGTAACAGAACTCAAGAAATGCGATTTTCGAGTTATCACTATGAAAATGTTGCAAAAGTCCTTGAAAATTTGACCGACAGAAAGGAATTATATTGCTTTTCCTAGATCATGTGACACTGTACTTTAAGTTTTATTATGAATTTTATTATAACTATTATTAAACAAATACATATTGATAGAAATGTATTACTGAGAAATGTATTACTTTGAATTATGTTGTTTCTTTAATTAATAAAATAATATCTAATTTTCTTAATTCAAAACTAGTTTTCGTTTGAAAAATATATCTTTTTTTCAATTATGTTGCTTTTTCTTGCATAAATACGATATGGCTATTCATATAAATTCTTATATCAAGAACATAAATTTTGTTTTGTTTTCTTATCTGCTTGTCGTTTTTCATGCCACGAATCCGAATCTGGATTCATTCTTGCAATTAACTAAGCATTCCTACATTCTTGTATGAATTTATATTATAATATTATGGTATATTATCTCTTTTTGTTTCATTCATCTTGCTGCAGCAAGAATTCTCAGCAATTTTTGTAAAAATTTCATAAATAAAATTTATTGTTATTATTTCAATTAGTATGAAATTACAAAAGTAAATTAAAGAAAATATTTCAATGTGTGCGGTCGTGTGTGTGGAATGTAATACATATGTATATATTGCTATTATACACGGATACTTTAGGTATCTATAGTAATATACGGTATCTATATTGTCAGTATATTGCTAATGATAAAACGAAGTTTTATATCCTAGTAAATAACGATAACAACAATAAAGAAGCATATAAAATGTGTTATCAGCAAAATGGTTTTTCACGAATGATTTCTAAATGTTCCTTAGCAATCTCCTTGAAATCATAAATAATTCCTAAAGGCATTTCTCTGGCCGATAAGAGAAAGATATTTCTAGTATCCAATCAAGATTAATCTGATTCCTAAAATAGTAATACAATTTTATGGATCACATTATTTGCGTTGTTTTTTTGCACATATATATTGTATCATAAAATTTAAATTGTAAATAAGTAGTGATACAAATGTATGAAATATTATGTGAAACATGATTAATATACAAATTTATAAATCGCTTAAAATTATTTATTTCTTGATAAACATTGTTTCTATTGTCAAAAATAGAAAACATATTTTTATACTTCTTTGCAAATAATAATATTTAATTCGGTTTGAACATGAATTGCATAATAAATACGATTTCTAACAAGATGATTTTTCATTACAATATATTGTTGTATATGATTTTAGTGTGGACAGTTGTTGAAAGTAGACGATTACATTTTGTTTCTATTTTTATTCTATTTTATACATATTTATTTTTTATTGTAGTACGTATTGCACAAATTATTTCGAACCAGCTATTAATCAATATTTGCGAATAAAATTTTAATAATTCTCATCAATGCATATGTAAAAATATTATTTGTAGAAGAGCTAATATATTCTATTTAAAATTCTATCTGAAAGCATGTTTTTAATTTTCAATTTATTCTTCATATTTTTTTATATTTTTCATATTTTTATTTTAATGTAACGTCGTAATTTTTTAAAAATATTATTTGCATCATTTGCTATTGTATATAAAATATATATGTAGAATAATATTGTATATATTGTATAAATAAAGCCAATTTTCTGTCGAAAATGATTATTGAAAGTGATTAAAGTTTAAATAGAATATATTTTCGTTATTATATATTATATATACTGTAACATTGTATAATATATTCTATAATATTATATAACATTCATACCAATAAATCAAATATCGGCATTTCTCTACGAAAATAGCTATAAAAGTTCTCAATGATTTACAAAAAGAAAACGCGTATAAATGCAAAGCAAAGAAGCATTTTATAGTCAAAACTTTCGCTTGATATCGCATAAATTTTTATTTCTCTTTATATGAAATTTTTATTTCTCTTTTTATAGTCAAAACTAACCGTAGTAAAAATCACTAAATGCTGTCGATATACTTGACGAAAAAATATTTTACTAGAAAAGTAAGATCGTGATATTGAATATAATGTTTTTCAAAGAAATTGTTTTGAACGAAATCTGAAAATTACACTTTGCAATTTTGTGGTGAAATCTGCCATTAAGTTAACGACGTAGCGAGAAAAATACGAGAAAAACGTGATCGGTGCCTGTATTTCTTGAGAAACGGTCACGATTGTGACTGCAACTAAGAGGAAGAAGGAAAGACGCGAGATCGATTTCCGGATTAAATTACCGATTCCTTGAGATTCTGCTGGTACTTCGTAGGAGAAAAAAGCTACGTAAATAGTAGTAATCAGTAACAACCTTGATTTGAAAAATATGGTTTCCTAGCTCCTCCATTAATAAACGATAACGAGGCTTTAAATCGATGATTTTGTCCGCGCTTTTTTATATTTCTTTCTTTTACTACTGGAAATAATGTCATTGGGCGTGTACGCCACGATTTGATTATAAAGGAGATTTTTCGTAATCGTGTTTATTTATTCTCTTTTATTTTTAATCGAATATAACGACAGAATTACTGTACAGTACCTCGATTATATTTTACAAGAATTTCGATTATATTTGAAATAAAATTCAACAGTAAATTCTAAATATTTAGAAGAAATCAAAGGAGTGGAAGGTTTCAGAAATAAGAGACAAATTTTTTTTATAAAAAAAACTGTTATACAAAAGTTATTAAAAAAAACAGATATATTTCTTATTCTGAGGAGAATTATTGCTGTCAAGCAGATTTTGTAAATTATTAATTAATTTAACAGAATTAATGTTTTTTTTTAGATTTTAGATAACAGTTTTTTAAGTTTAATACTTATGTAATGATATTACAATAAAATGGAGTTCCAAAAAGAGAAACTTCTTACGTTTATTAAATAAATTTCCATTTTTAGATTTTTTATCGAATTACGACAAAAAAATTTGTAAATAAGTAGCAGAGAAATAAATCTTGTAAGTTATACTCTTTCTCTCCGTTTATTCTTTTTTAATGTAATTATTTTTTAATATAAAGGAATTTAATAATAAACATAAAATTACGGGGTGATTTAAAATCAATAGCAGAAAAAGTTATATCAGTTCTTTAGGAAAAGGGAACTAATCGTATCATTCTTTTTTGTATTACTATATGCCACTCATCATATATAAACCAATGACAATAAAAATAAAAACAATAAAAATAAGACTGATAGTATGAAATTTTTTTTTAATAACCCCGTTTTACAATTAACAATTTGTTTCAGTGAATATTTGGTTAATTTTTTTAGCATTTTGTTTAATTAGCACGTAGATACTTTCCCATTGGAACGATAGTATGAAATTTAGTTATTTAGTAGTAGTTTGATAACATATATCTATATACAATAATATTTTGAAATCGAATATGTACAATAAATCAAATAAATTTTTCATTAAATAGATTATAAAAACTTAAAAACAATTTTCAAAATTCAATGATCTTGCTGTCAATATATAATATATTATGTATTAATTAATTTCTTAACTAGAATTTTTTATATTTTTATGTTTTTTGAAATATTTAATTACATTTGTATTTTCAGAATAAAAGAATAAAAGAAAAAAAGGAATCAAATCCATGTTAAGTAAATAATTTCTCTTCTTTCATTTATTTAGTGACTATAGAATTTAATACACATTTCATAGCTGTAGAATTTAATAGATTTTTTCTTCTATTTTATGTTTAGGTTTTATATTAAATATACTAAAATGCGTAAAATAAATTGCAAATAAAATCTATAGATATACTGTAATATATAACGCATGATAACGCGTTTTAATCAATAGTGTCTCATTCTCGAGAAACGTTGTTTACTTGAAATATTGTTGAAGGATCAATTACAAATTTTATTCAATGCGCACAATGGTAGCATTCAATCTTAGAAACGTTTTTCTATATTTTGCACTCTACGATCTTTCATTCGGCAAGGTTTGTTGAATTCTAATAATTTCCGTTCACGGTTTGGTATCGATAATCCCATTGTCGAGAGGGTATCGAGAAAACTCCGCTGCTGGATGGAGTACCGTAGAACCGCAGAAGACTGCTAATGCACTGTCAACAATGGATCTCTCACCAGCAAATCTCTTCCTGCTGCAATGAATTCGAGCTATGTTGACTTCGATTACTTCGCGTGCAAATGACGCCTGCGTAGTCTGTAATTTTTTTTCTTTTTTATAAAATTTAACCTATATTTTAATATAATCATCATATCGCTATCTCTCTTCTTTCTTTCTTCTTTTTTTTTTTTTTAGATATATGCTATACATATCAAGGTAGAAAATATAATTCAGTGTCTGTTAGAAATGTAGGAATGTTTTCGATTTTGTGAATGTTTTCTTTTTTTATTATTAAGTTAATGCGAATAGTACATAGTTTTCTCAAACGAATCAGACGTTATCAGAATTTTCAGAGAATGTTTCCTTTGTTAATTTTTCATAAACGATGCAATAAAGATGGAAACAGCAATGAAATTTGAAATACCAATTGTTTTTTTTATTTGTATTTGTTTTAATTATACATGTATTTTTTATTTTTTATATATTTTATTTTATTTTTTTATTTGTGTTTGTTTTAATTTCATATATATATTTATACACATACATATATACTGGAAAAAAAAATGAGAGAAGTCAAGAAAATTATTATTCTACAATATCATTTTAACTCGTACAAAATTCAGTTGTCTATCTTCCAGATTTTTTACTCTTGCTATGGATGGAATTACTTTCACTAATTTCTCCCGAGCTTTATTTACAGAATTTTTTGTTCTTCAATTTCGTTCGTTTCTCAACGATACAACCGTTAGAATAATTCCTAACACCGTTTTAAGCTTTACTAAATAAAAAATTCATACTCTTAATAACTTCCATGATATACGTTTCAAGTTTAAATTCATAAAAATGTCATGCGAGTGTTCTCTTTGTTAACAATATCAATAATGAAATTTTCTGAACATATGTATGAAATTTTCTCTTTAGCAGTGTAGTTTTTAGCAATTGAATACAAGACAAAATTTAAAAGATATCTGCATGTTAACTTCAAATTTTGATCGATATTCAATTTTAAACTTTGAAAAGTATTTGTTCCATGTGAACGAAATGGAAATTCCTTCCTGTAACTGTAAAAGAGATTATATAAACGTAAATCGAAACGTTTTTCTTGGAACAAACAATCTGTGATCAATAATGTATTTCTTATTTATGATACTATTCATACTTTATAAAAAAATAAACATTCTTTATAATACTTTTCCGTAAAATACTTAAAAAGTATGACCATACTTCTGCAATAATATTAACATTAATAAAATTTTATGTCTGTATTAACAAAATTACATTATAACTGTAAAGCTCGAGTTTTAAACAGAGATAAAAATCGATAATTTTAAATAATAAATCATGTCCAATAGATAGGTATCTTTTTAATTTTTATTTTTATTTTTAATTTTTTATTTTTGGAATAAGAAAATATTATTCTTAACATAAGAAAATTAATTCTAGTTAATAAAGAAAAATAATTATAATAATAATTAATATTAAAAAAGGATTAATATCAAAGGATTTGGATTTGAAACGTTATTTCAAAAGTTTTTCTTTAAATTACAGCGGACGGATAGAGAAAAGTTTAAAAGATAAGTGACATACGAGATTCCATAATTTTTGATAAAATGGAATCAGATTTAACAAGAACAATGAACAAATGATTATCATTAATGTTAATGGTATGAAAGTTAATAATTTTCATGTATCTTTATATATACAATTTTAAACTTTTTTTTTGTTCGCTATTGTATATATTATTATATTGTTCAATTTTAATTTGTTAATACTTTTAATATTTCTGAAATAATCTTTCAAAGTTGAGTTTTTTGATTTTAATATTATCAACTATCCTACAAAACACAATGAAATATAATAATGCACAATTGTTTCAAAATAATATCTATACAGCTACAAACATATTATTTTAATGATCTTTTTTAAAGCGAAAGTTTTAAAAGGATATAAACATAAGCAAGTATATCTGTATTTCTTTGTATTGTAATTTTTAATATTTCTAATGCATAAAAAGAACGAAGTAGCAGCTTCGGCATTTCTGTTTCTAAGAGTTGTTTAAAAAATATCAAGTTTTGTGTTTCGTTGGAAAGAGAAATCGAAGGGAGAAAAAGGAACGAAGGGAAGAAAAGGAACGCAGATTTGCGATAAATCATCTATCGGATGAATTTTGGTAAACTGGTGGGGGTGGGGAATCAGGGAATGGGAAGTAGCAATACGGAGCATCAGCAAGAGTGTAAGAGGGAAAGCGCAGGGTGGCAAATGCGGAGTTGCCACCCTTCGTCAGCTGTCCTGTACGAGACGCCAGTATGCGTCGTGGCTTCGCCACGTGCTTCTCGTCTCTTTAGATACTTTGCGTTCATCATCGTCGACGATGTTTTCGTATATAACCGTGTTCTTATTGTATTAACTTACCGATCAAACCGCGATTTCTCGCACTTTCGCGATGCAGCCGATTCAGAGGATTTGTTTGTGACCGTCGGTCTCATGACCATGTGACGAACGAAATATTTAATTTTTTTTGGACACGAATTCATCATGGAGATTTCAGTGTCTTTCGAACAAACGTAATAGGTAAGTTTGTGAAAAAAAAAAATTGTTCTTTTACTGTTACAATTAATCGCAGTTTGTTAATATTAGCGAACTAGTGTTAAAATTACGTTAAAATATTAAATACCAGTTTCATCTCGAAGGGAAAAGTTTTCTGATCGAAAATCTTATTCTTTTTCTTTTTTGTAACATTCATTGCTATTTATTTGTACGCTCAGTATTGAATTTTTATCTTAACAATCAATTTTATAAATCGAATGCACAGTCAAAACTGCTTAATCTTCGATAAAAATTTTTAGAACTCTTTTTATACCTTGATCGTAAATACAATTTTTGATTTAGGAATATAAAATTATTTTCGGTTCTTTTCATTGCAAATTTTATTATTTGGTGATTATATAAAATGCAATAGATAAAATGTATTTTTACACACCAAATTCTCGTTAATAAATAATTTTGTCAGCAAAATTTACGATTTATGTAAAATATGTAAATTATATAAAATATAAGAAATTCTCAAAAAATTTTTTGACAAACTGAAATAAGAACGTAGTTAAATTATTGTTTGTATAATTTATAAAAAATCTATAAATCAGATTGTAAGTGTTTTCATAACATGTGACAGAATTTTACATTTGAAAATTTTAAATTTGATAGATCACTCTATTATTCATTAATGCTTTTTGTATACCATCTATTAATAATTTGAATTATTAGAAGAATTTGTAATTTGATATTCAAATATGATGATTTACTTGACTTTTTTTTTTATAGTGAAATTTATATTAAAAATTGAGTTGTTATCTTCACATTATAACAAAATTCACGTTTTTAAAAACATGAATTTATTTTTTATTTTGTATTTGATGTTTGCGGTTCATTATAGAGAAAAATGATGAAGAAGTAAATTGATGACAAGTGAGACTGAGGCACATAATAATAACTATTTATTGACGCGGAACAAAATAATTGGATGATAAAAATAAATATTATATTGTATTTCGCTAAGAATTTAAATTATAAGAAAACCAAGTTATTTAAATTAAATAAAACCGAGTTTACTTTTAAAAAGTTAGACAATTATTTTAAAATACAGTGTTGTAAATTTGGGATGTAATATAAATGACATACATATTGAAGTTAGAAATGTGTATGTAAATTTTACGTATTTGTTTGGAGAAATATAACAAATAAACTGCGAGTTATAGAGCATTCTATAAAATGCATTATAGAAAATTTGAAGGTGCAAAAATACAACACAGTGTACAAAATGTATAAAATATTTATAGAAGAATAAATATTAAAATATTTATAGAAGAATATTTTTATTTATTAGAAGAAGAATATTAATCACAATAATGTCTAGAAGAAATAATTTTCCGTCAAGTTCCATTTCTTTAATTACGTTTATGCAAATTTAAAAATGCATAAAAATCCGTCTAATAATAGGTAAAATACATGTAAGTAAATATTCAATTGTGTGTATACATATGGAATTATATTATGTATATATGATACTCCATCTATTTCTGTTGTTTATTACGATTGTTTAATAAAATAAAATGCAATATTTATCGGTACTATAAAAATGTTGGAAAGAATTTGTTTCTATAGCGAAACAAAGGATATCTTGAACTTTTTAAATAGAATCATATATATTTTCTTTTTTTCTTGTTACATTATGGGTAGTATTAAGATGGATTGAAAAAGTATATTACATAATAATTTTATTATCATAATGTCATCAGAGTAAATAATACTGGAAGTTTGCAAGATGGAATTATTGTAATATGTAGAATTATAAATCGAGTCTGGTAGCAGCAATACAATTTTTAAAAAAGGGCAGAATATTGCATAGTTCACTTTTAAACATCGTTCTATGTTTACATTCAGTAATCCAAACTAGTTTAATATTTTTCAATAGAGGAAAGTTGTTTTTACATACATTAATTTGTTAATCAAATTTATACACAATTCGGAGTAATACAAAATGATGTAAGTCGAAGTACGTAATACAATCGATACACTTGTTCATAGTGATAATCAACACGTGATTCATAATAAAATACTCTTACCAAATATAGTCGTGTTACATGATAGATTTTCATCGTAAATATTGTTTGTAATAAAATATATTGAAGATTGATCTTGATAATCTTGGTTTCGCTATGAAAATAGATTATGTTCCAAATATTTGTTGTGTTCTTGATACTGATAAATTTTATTCAACCACTTGTTTTTGTTACGTTGCAAATTGCTGAAAAATTGTAGTATATTACATGAGACAAAATATATTTATGTATATAGTTATGTTTAGATATAGTTGAATTCAGCAATTAAAGTCTAAGAATATAAAATTTAAATTTTTTTAGAAATAAAATTACGGAAAAATATAAAAATTAGATTACTTTAGATATTTTAATTTAAACTAATTTTTTTAACTTATGAACCTTCGTACATTTTATATTTTCGTATTGTATTTATAATATTGTATTTATCAAAGCAGAAATTTGAAACCTGTATTCACAATATTTTTTAATACCTTATATAAGATGTAACGGCCATAACTTTTCATGCACTTTCAACTATTGTAAAAAAAATATAAGAAATTCTCAAAAAATTGTTTTTTTAAAAAAATTCTTTAAAAATTTTTTAAATGACATTATATATTTCTGACACTCATATTGCTATAGTGAACATCAAGACGAATTCAATAACTTTACGCTATGATTTTAACATAACCTTGGTTCTCGCAATTTCAATTAAAGGAATTGTTACCAAGACAAACTGTTTTATTTCCATCAAATTAGATAAATATGATTATATTCAGTAAATAAAGTGTCATTATCATTACATTATAATCATACGTTACATTATAAAAAAAGCATAAATAATGTATAAAAGTAAATTTTTATATATTATGACATTAAACACTCTTATAACAATTCAAGTATTTATTCTAATGAATACTATATAAGGTACGTTTATTTTTGTATGTTATTTTATATGCTTCTTTTATAATGTACGCATGATATTTTGCTGAAGACAACCATCATGTACATTTCGAAATTCATGTGCAAAACAATATTTTCCTATATTTTGTTCCAACAAGAATCAACAAATAATTACTTTTCGAAAATGAAAGAATTATTTTAAAATTTGAAAGAGATAATACATTTAATCAATATGTCATTGAAAAACAGTTTATTTTTTCGAAATTTGCAGCCCTTTTCTATTTATACTCCAATATCAATTAGATATTTATTATCATTTCTATTAAATTATTCACAACGAGCAATATAAAAATTGAGAAAGAGTTTACGAAATTATAAATAAAATCGATGGAATAGGAAGGAAATGCAAGAAAAAGAGAAGGTAACAGATAAACAGTTAAATACAATTTTTATTAATTTTTCCTCTAATTTATATATAAAAGTCATTGAAAATGTCATTGGATGTCATTGAAAATAAAGATATTTAAATATTCAATCATAGTTAAAAGCATTTAATTTTAACCTTCCGTAGTCGTTTCTGTCTGATATCAAATTTTACTTTTGAATTTCTTCAAAGTGAATTACTTCTTTAAATATTTGATTGAAAGACCGATTGTATATTACGTAAAGACATCAATAAACATCTCAGAATTTTTTCAGTTTTTTTAAAAATCAAAAACTAAAAATTTGTAAGAACAAAATTACTTTCTTTTTCAAAAATATCTACTATTTGAAGCATTAAACAATTAAAACTTACATTAGGTGATTGAAAAATGTAATACATTCACTTCTGTTCAAATGATGCAGATTAATCATGCTACAAACAAAGATATCTATACGAACTTAAAAAGTGAACTTAAACAAAAAAACAGATTCTAATGAAATTTGCATCCTTCTAGCGATTATAATTTATAGGGTGCAATTTGTGTTCCCTTTTCCCTTACGTACGTATACATAGTTACCAACATTTGAGCATTAAAGAAATATGAAAATTTAAATATTTAATTGAATTATATTATTAAAACAAAGATTTTTCAAATTAGCATAGTTTACGTGAAAATATGAAAATCTAATAATATTAATCATTTCTATCATGTTTGAACGAACTTAAATATACACAAATAGGTACATACATAAATGTTTTATTATAGTATATTTTCCATAAAATATGTGTCCAACACAAATTATCAAAATCGCATCTTAAAATAGGTACATGTTGATATTAAATATTATAAATGGTTAAAAGAATGATTGAAACTAATACTTGTGTGTGTGTGTGTGTGTGTGTATATATATATATATATATATGTCACATGAACATAAGTAAATTGTATAAAAGAAATTATACAAATTATATAAATTTTATACAGGAAAAGAATTTTTTTTCTTTATCTACTATGTTAGTTGTGATACAAAAATCATCTATTCTAGGAGTTTACTAATATATATATTAATCTACCTCAATTTTTCTCAATGAAAAAATTTTTTCAAGATAGGATTAATTAATCAAAGTTAATCAAATCATCTTCTTAAAAATTTCAGAAGACTATATTATATATTAGAGGGGAAATAATTACAAAGCATAATATTATAATTTTGAATCAATTAACTTTGTTCCAATTACAATTCTTTTATCAATAAAAATAACTAAGAAAAATTCATGATAAGTGAAATACCTTGCATTTACTCATAACTGATTGATTGTCACAAAAAATAACGCTGTTATTTGTACTGTTTAAACATTTTTTTCTATTCGCCTCTATAAGTAAATAATAAAAATATAAAAATCTTTTTACTACTAAAGTAACTAAAAAGAAAAGAAATACAAGTAGATAAGAACTGTAGAAATTAATATTTAAATAATATTACATAAATATCTTTAAAACAACTCGAATAACGGGGCGTTATGTTGCATTTTCATATCTGATTATAAGTTAAATAAAAAAAGAAGAAGATATAGCACCACAGAAGAAATTATTTCTTGAGACTTTCTTTCAAGAAATTCATTTAATAATCCTTTTTGTACGATGTCGTATAAACTTGCACTATAAATTTGTAAATTGCAGTGCTTATCAACAAATTCTATCTTACGTACATGTGCTCACCAAACAAAAATGTTTGAAGAGAAAATGTAACAAGAAGAACGTGGAAGTAAGCTATTTTGTTAATGAAAAGGATTTTGTAGAACGATAAATGATCTTTGCTGGATAAATGAGACAGTATATTTCGCGAGACAAGATAATGTTTCGCGAAAGCGAGCATTTACAGAAATCGTTTTTGCACATCAGAAAATTTGGTGTAAATTTTGTCTACAAAAACTAAAGAAACTTCTTAAAAGAAAAAATATTTTTTAGTGAAAAGAAATATTTATACCATAGAGATCTACTTATTTCAAAAGCTCAATTAATACAACATTCGTTCTTTCAAATGCTTCATGTGTTATCAATTGAATGTTTACGAAGGAAAATCTTATACGTATATTTTTCCTATTAAATTACTTATAAGTTAACTTACTTGTGCAAAATTTGAAAAATAAATTTATAAAAGAAATTATTTTCTTAAGTAAATAAAATAGATGACAAGATTAACTAAATAAAAATATACATTGCGACTGTATACAAAAACCATTCGTGAAATCTTCCCTAAAACAAATTTCTTGAAGATTTTGTATAAAAGGAATCATTAAAATAACGAATTTTTAAAAATTCCATTTCTCGAAGAATCTATTTAAATAATATTCAAAAAATTGCACTGATACTATTATATAATGATTACAACAGTACTAACTAGGAAATATTATATATTTTAAACACTTTTAATCATTAAACAGAAATTTCCATCTGTATAATCATAAATAAAAATAATCAAAATTATTGAAAGAAATTATAATAACTAAAGGATTTTAATATAAAATCGATAATATGCAGTTTAAAATTTTATAGAATAAAAGCTTTTATTTATTCTGAAAGAATTACACTTGGAAAATAAATGAATTGCTTTAAAAATTATTAATTATTAATATTTAATATCTAATATTTAATTAAATTATTATTTATATTTGTATTAATTATTTAGATTTATATTAATTTTTTAATATCATTTAGAAATATAACGTCAAATTAAGTTTTCAATACCGAAACGATAGTATTCTACATCTTCTACAAGCTTCTCAATTGTTTATTCATTCGATCTTTTTCAATAAACTCAATCATGGTCCAAGTACAATATATCGGCAATCTGATTTCATGGAAATGAAATGAAGATGCAAGTTATTCCCAAGCTGATTAGAAAGTTTCATCATAAAAGTTCGTCTCTCTCGCTGAAAGATCTCTTCTATATTTTAAAGAATTAGGTCGGAAGGTATTACATTCGGCCCTTTATCACTCACTTTTAAAGACTACTTTTACATACGCAACGCGTGGACATGATTATTCGTCGAACTTTCTTGTCTGATTTAATTATGGTGAATTTTTCTCATAGAGAATACGATCTGACGAAGAAAATTAGAACGATAATAAATATATAATATTTGAGATGTTTCTTAGGAATATGGTGAAATAATTCTAAGACGAGTTTCACGTTACATAAAAAAAATAATAATGAAACGTTTTTATATTTTACATTATTAAAAATATACATTATTAAAGATATATACAGAATGTCTCATTTAAGTGTAATTTTCAAATATCTTTCTTAATTGTGAGGATGCAAAAAAATATTTTATATGTAATTTTATATGTATTTGAATGATATTAAATGGCCAATATTCTGCAAAATATTGTTTCTTTTTTTCAAAGTTTTCAAGGTCATGGATATTTTTTCCAAATAACTATATATTTTTTTGCGTAACTTGTAAAAAAAAAATACATTCAGATCTTCAAGTAATTTTGAATCACGAAAATGAAGGTTACATTTAAAACATATAATTGAGAAGAACTCAAATTTTATGAGAGATGCGAATATCTACTATAGAAAGACCTAACATAAATTATCAAATGAAAGTAAGTGATAAATGATTTTTACAAATGATTTGAATGTTTTGTGCTATAAAAGAACATTTTCTTCTCCGCTATGGATTCTCAGTTTCGTATTTAAAAAATATATTTGTTGATGAGTTATGCGATGCAATCAAAAAACCTACATAGTTATCATATAAAAAATGTCAATGACCTTGAAAAGACTCCGAAAGAACGACATTTGAATTGCAGGACATTGGCTATCATTCAAACTGCGTATGAAATAATTTTTAAATCCTTATGATAAAGAAAAATATTCACACTTAAATAAGACACCCTATATGTTTGTTCTAATGATTCATATAGCATTAAGAATTGTTTTAATACCTAATTTTTCTAGAAATAAAATATACAGTAGACCTCAAAACAGTTTGTAGGAACCTCCATTTATTTGAACCAAATTTTAATCAATATTCGATTAAATAAACTCTTACTAATTAAATTCATTTATTTTAGGCCTTGGTTTATATGGAAAAAAATCACTAATTGTAAGGGAAAAATTATATTATATGAATTTCAATTATATAAACTATTTACTCTCCAACAAATTCATATAAACGAAGTTCTACTGTAACTGTACAGTTTTAAATATCGCTGTACGCGTATAATACCTAATTAATCAATATAACTATATAGATAAATTTAAAAATGTGTTTATTTGAGTAAAACATTCTAAAAAACAAATTATGCACTTAAAATATTTAGTTATTAAAATCTCGAACGTTATATCTTTGTTTTATTTCTTCTTTCATATTTTTTAATACTTTATGTTTATATAAAATATAAATATATTTATATTCCAAATATAAAGTAATCAAATAAGTAGTATAGAAATAACTTCTAACAACTATGCAGTAAATATCCAAACCACCAGAAAGTATTCACCGACGCATCCAAAACTGACCAGGGAATTGGATTTGCCATCATTTGTGGAAACATGCGTAAAAAATTTCATCTTCCAAAAGCCACATCTATTTTCACAGCAGAAGCTTGTGCAATTCTCGAAGCTTTTCACCATACACAAAACAACAATACTCAATCGTCCATCATTTTTACAGACTCCATGAGCGTAATCAGAGCAATAGAAAACATAAATAGTAAAACAAAACATGAAACCATTCTAAACATTCAACATATTTTTACGTACCTCACCAACAATAACAAAGACATAATCATCGTTTGGGTTCCATCCCACCAGGGAATCAAAGGTAACGAAGAAGCTGACATAGCAGTCAAAGAAGCAACATCGCCCTCGTCGGATGTCATCCGAAGACGAATTCCTTATCAAGACCTTGTTGTAACATTACACCATGCCGAAAAACAATCGTGGAACAAAATATGAAACACCTCCAAAAAAACAAAAACTCATAATATAACCCAAGATTTCTATCAAACAATGCCTACCCACAACATGAAAAGAAAAGACAGAATAGTCATGACAAGGCTTAGAGCAGGACACTGCAAACTCACACATGAGTATCTATTTAAAAAAAACAGAACTCCCAATGTGTATCCAATGCAACCGAATTTTATCAACCAATCTTCTATCTGAATGCAGCAAGTACCACGCTCAAAAGCAAAAATACAAAATAACTTCACTGGCAGCCCTGACGTCGCAGAAACACATAGAAAATGTCCTGAATTATCTAAAGAAAACTAACATCTACTATAAGATATAATCGTCTTGAAAAGAAGGAAACAGTACCTAGCCGTCGCTAATGACCAGAAGGTAGATGTGACGTTAATCATAAATTAAAAAAAAAAAAATACTTTATATTTATATAAAATATTCCACGTGTTGAGCAATTTCAAAAGTACATTATAGCATATGTGTAAGTAATATTATTTAAATAGACTCTTGAAAAAATTAAATGATAAATTATATATTAGTGGATTGAATTAATTATTTCTTGCTTTGGTTTAAAAATGTTATATATGTAGAATATCACAAGTATTGTATACATGGAAATCATATGAAATACATAAAACAGACAGACATTTATTAATCCATATAATTATTATAAGACAATAATTGTGTAAAATAGCAGCAAAAAGAAACAGAGTATATTTATGAAATATAATAAAAATTATATATAATGCTGCAGATCAAAATAAACAATATTCTATTGATATGTGCTATCGACTGTTATAATGTCTAATTTCTTTTTCAAACATTTCAGAATACCTTATGAAAATGTTGACTAGCGGTTATAGTAAAAAAATATCCGAAGGGAGAAAGGAAATCTCGGTTACTATGAAACCGTTTTTCGAGGGAAAATCGCTTTAAAGAGTATTCTCGTTCGCGTCACGTGGTAACAGACTCGTATAGCGGCTATCGCGAAAACATAAAAGACACTGGAAGGATCGCGATAAAATCCTAGCAAAGTGGGAAGAAAGTCAGTATTATTATTTACCGGGACGTTTTCACGGCAGGAGGCCTTGTCAACAACGCGACGGCAGATTTCGTTTTCTCAAGAATCGTGTCTCGACTGAATATCGCAGTCCTTCTGTTCACGGGGGTGCGATGTAATTTCTTGTTGACCCATCTGTGATGTTTTACTCGATGTTAGCAAGCTCTCGACATTAAAAGGAGGGAACATTTAGAATGAGAATAGGAGCCGTGAAGTTGTTTTGTTGAACAAACAGGTTGTAAGGTTTAACGAAGTCAACATTTACTTTGCACTGTATTTAACGTTTCTGATTTTGTTGTAACACGATTAGAAAATATGATAAAATGTTAATAATCATTTTACTTATGTATTTATGTTTTTTTTTCTTTGCCTTTTATTTATAAACTTCATGTCACATCGATTGTAAATTGTCAGCGAGAAAGTTGTAACATAATTCTGCAATTTTCTTTTATGTCAAAGAATTTATACTTCGTGGTATAAAAGAATTTTGTATTTTTTAGGTAACTTGCGATCCTTCCGCTTATATATTCATGTTTTAATTTGAAATCTTCATAGATGATTGATTGTTATATTTAGATAAAAGATATATATATCTATTTTTATTTTTAGATAAAAAATATATATATCATTATGTTATATTTTGCAACAAATTTGTTTTTTCACGTTATATATTCGTATTTCTATAAATGATTTATAAAACAGATGTTTATTGATCCGTATTTGCTTTAATCAAAAAAATATTACATGAAATTAGATTAATATAAAGCTGTTAGCAAGTCAACATTGATGATTATCAATTACATTTATTTAAATATCATTTATCTGAATGTATGAAATTACAGAACCAGTTAATTTGAAAATTTTTCACATAATTCCAATCTAAATATAATATCTATAGAAAGTTACCGATTTTTTAATTTTGTTAATAATTATTAATAATTATATAATTTTAATACTTATTGATAATGTTAACATAATTATTTTCATGGATATTCACACCTTATATTTCCATTTGATTTGTTAATATTCAAGGAAATAAATATATTGACTATGTCAAATAAAACTAGAAATAAATATATTGACTATTCGTCAAATAAAACTAGAAATAAATATCAAATTAAAAAAGGGGAAAAGGAAAGAAATCGATGAAGACGAAAGTAAGATGCATAACGTTATTTTTGTGCAACGGTATAAAATTATCTGTATATTTTCAAGTATAGAAAACAAGATTTTTATTTTAGTAACTCCTCTTGAATTTCATATTTAATTTAAATGTTCTGTAGTTTCTGGTTGATACAGTCGTTGGTGTATCTGATACAAAGTGCAGTCCTAATGTACGTGTATTTTCTTTTTGTTCACATTAATGTTTTGAGATTTCTTAAAGATAAACATTGTACAAATGTTTTGTTTGTAAAATATATAATTTCTTTATAAAAATGAACTTTTATTAATATTTTCATTCTTTTTTTTTCATGTACAAGATACTCCATTTTTAAATTTTTAAATTTTTAAATTTTGATCTATAAACATTGTTTCAAATACAATTTGTTCTGTCTCGAGAAGTTTGGTATTAGATAAACGCACAAAGGAAATATTTTTGTAAAATATCTGTAAAAAAATATTAACCTATGTAAAGGAAATATTTTTATAAAATATCTGTAAAAAAGATTAACTTATGTATGTTGAAAAACTATTAGGAGATACTTTAATTTTATAAAATCTATAATACAAAAAACGAGAAAGGACAAGAGTAATATTCTTATATTCATACTGTTTTTGTCTTTTGTGCACAGATTTTATAAAAAATATCTCTTAAATTATTAATTGTTCGATATAAATAAATCAATATTTTTTTATAGGGAAAGTATCGATTGATTCGATGTGAAAAAAATTACGTAATTTCGTTTAAAAAAATAGTTTAAAAATTTTATTTCTAAATTTCTTTACGCGTTCACCTAGAAACAAATTATTAAATTATTGTCTTGTTGAAGCAAAATAAATTGCAATTGAAACATTTTTCAAATAACGAAGATATGATGATAATTGCATTTATAAATTAAAATGAGACACTCTGTACATACTACATATGTATATGTATATGGATATATATATATACATACCTTAAAGGTACCTCGAGAAAGATATCTTATGTTTTAATAAATATTATAACTAATTAGTTAGTTATGTAGAAATTTTATATTTGATATTTACGTTAATATAGTATATTACATTACATTGGAAAGATATTTTTAAATATAAAATATTTTAAAAATGTTGCAAGAGGAAAGATTTTATACAACAATTCGTTACGTTATTTTATTATCTTATTTCTAATTATATACGGTTTCTTGCACTGTAAATGTTTCGTAAAATATTATCATCGCTTCAATTAATTAAGTCATATCGTTGTCGTATCGATTATCGTCTTAATTGCTGAAAGCTGCATTAATTTCATTGTTTTCGTTGGTGAACAATCGTCGTGTTTTTTACGAGTCAACGACACAATTATTGTTTCAAACGAATCGTTTGCACTTTAATCACTCTCATATTTATGCAATACATTGAATTTTACGTAACACATCATGCAGATGATCAAATTGATGCCATGTTACCATAATAAATATTAGGTAAATCAATACTGTTCGATTCTTTGGAAAAATTTGCATTCATTTTTCTGTAAATACGTATTAAATCTTTCGTGTATTAGTAGTGTTAATATAAAATTAATGATTTTTTAAATTTGAAACATCAATACTAATAAACTTATTTATAAAAAATACTAAAGAAATAAATATTACTAATAATATCATAATATTACTAATAAATATTACTTATAAAAAAATTATACTATATTATATAATATCATATAATACTATATAAGTTACTATATAATAATATATAATACTAATTATATAATATTAATTATATAAAAATTAATACTAATAAATATTAATACTAACCATTAATACTAATTCGAAATATTAATTACTTTAAATTCTTTATTTTAATTTTTAATCATGTTGCCATTCTGTTGCAAATCATTAATATCCTGTTATTCAAAGAAATGATTAGTATAGAATGTTAAAGAAAAAAAAATTCGTAGAATGTTAAAAAAAAAGAATTCGTATAAATTATCGAGGATATAATATAGTATAGTACAATATTTATCGAGAAAAGTAAAAAATGTCTAATCAGAATGAGTTTTAAAATATTTTTTTTAAAAAATCAATTTTCATTATTCATTAGCGTTCGATGTCATAATTTTACAATAACATATAGATAAAATAATTTTTACATTTGAAACATAATTACTTCCAAAACTATTCGTTATAAAAATCATATTTCAAATAAAATTTACTCTATTTCGAGATCTTTTGATGACCACAAGAAATTTTTGTTTAGATAGGCATATTTCCGAGATTTCAAGGTGAGCTTTGTTTTTTCGAAGTGAAACTATATATTTTTTTTCAAATCGACATGTAGCCTGTTCCATGACGAATTCATCATATCCAAAATGCCCTGAAACATTAGAGAAGATACAATTAAAGATAGAGATAGAGTAAATCAATTCATTGACTTTCGAGATCACTATTTCGCATATGAGAAATAAGATAATAATTTCTTGTTACGTTCAACAGAGATAAAAGGCTTTTAAAAGGTAGAGGTTTTAAAGGAGTTTGAATACAAATATATGAAAACCAATGAATTCATTATGAAACGGGTTACACGTTTATGTGAATAAGAATACATAATTTTATTTAAAAAAACAAAGATCACCTTGGAAGCACGTTCACCTAGACAAAATTTGTAACCAAAAGATGTAACAACTTCAGTCGAAACAAAGTAAGTTTTATTTGAAACATTTTTTTCTACAACGAATAGCTCAAGAGATAATTGCGTAAAATATTTCAAATGGAACACCTTGTACACATTAAATATGTTTTGTACAAAAGAATTCAAAGTATTCGTTCAAGATTATAAACACAAAATTATTAATGTTAACAAAGATTGTTTCATAAAACGTAATACAAATCTTCAATATTTGTTCAGTTTGGTAAGCGTTATTCTCATGATATTAACAATATCCATTCATTATTCTAATGTGGAAATTGTAAATATGCATTTCGATTATGGCCTTACAAATGGAGTTATGTATAAAACTCGTCGTTTATATGTAGAAAAGTATCCCAATAGTCACATTCTATCTTTTAAACTTCCTAAAGATCTACATCTACGCAATCTTTATTGATATTGGTAATAATCTTGTATTTAAAACCTTGAACTAATTTAAAGTCATCTTTAAATTCATCTGTGTTTTTCACTCGATTCCAGTGAAAAACATAACCGAACCAATAACGATGGAAAATTGTTATGTAATATAAACAAAAATTATGTAACTGCTTGTTCTCATTTTAAAGTAAGGTTTCTACTTTGACAGTTCTGAATTCGCATTTTTCAAAGATGTTTTTATATAATGCGGTAGGTGGGAAAGTAAAGATACTTTTTTTCAAAAATTTGAACGTTTTTAAAAATAACAAAAATTTCTTTTATGATTAAATTCAAATATGTAATCGAGGACAAATCTTTTTACAAGGATCTCTTAAACCTGTTATACGATATTTTAAATCATTTTATTAAATATTTCAACATTATTGATTAAATGACGAACTGTTAGTATTTCTTATAGTTTATAATTTCTGTCGTATAGTTTATAATTCTAATATTCAAAGTTAATAAATATAAAAATAAATGCTGAAAGAAATGCTCAGAAAAATGTTTATATAAAATGCTGAAAAAAAATTATAAGGCAAGTTTTAAAAGCAATTATAAAGGAGAAACTTCATTCTTCAAAATGATGATAAATCTAATCAAGAAAAAAATTGTTTAATGTTTTCAGAAATGTTTAAATTTGTACAATTTTCAAAAAGAAGTATCTTCATTTTCTCACTCATTACATCATGTAAAATTATCTTTGAAAAAAAACTACAATTTTTATTGTTTTCGATGAGTACTATAAATTCTTTATATATCAAATCCTTTTTTTGAATACCTTATATAATGAAAAAAATATAGTGTATAAATATGTGCAAATACAATGTACATATAAAATACAATACGGTTTAAATTATATTGTACATTAGCAAAATTTTTACAAAAAATTTAATAATGTATTTTATCTACATTATGTAGAATATCAATAGAATAAATTCTCGTTTGAAAAAATCATCATTTTAATATTTGTATATGATAAAACTGCTCCACGAACTTTTAAAAGCCACTGTTTATAAATATATATTTTATGTTTTATTTATCTAATTATTCATAACAAATCGTAATGCGGATTCAAATTGAAGTTCATAAATAACAATCGAAGGGTAATATTAATGAATTATAATTGATAATTGTAGGCAATATAATTCGTAATATGAATTGAGTTTATCTAACAATGACTTTTCAAATTATCTCTCTCTCTCTCTCTCTCTCTCTCTCTCTCTCTTTCTCCCCTCTGCTTTTTTGGTTATTGGCTATACTTTGTGTCAAATATTAGATCAACCAGTGAATTAATTGTGACACTATAATCGACTATGTACCGTCGGCTATATTATAATACTTTGGCTATTATACTATAAGATTGTATAAAATTCAATATAGGGATTCTCTTGTCTCTATTGACTGAACTATTCTCTAAACTCTAAACGACTGTTCTCTTAGACTAACTTGGAATGACTGATTTAGACTGTTCTTGTAGGCTGATTGTAACTGACTTAAATGACTGTCTTTTTCCAAATTCCTTTCTTTTTTCTTCTGCTTTTTTTTCCATAGCAACTTACACGAGGATGAATGAGAAATTTGTCTTTTAGACTTTCTTCGAGGTTAAAAGGCGCTATCGTACTTGAAGTGTGTAGTGTAATTTACGACAAAGTAATGCTGTTAAGACTTGAAGAAAAAAAAAAAACTAGAACTAACTTTAGAAATATGAAAATAAGCATGTACTACCTACGTATGTTACGCATGGTCGATGGATTCTCAAAAAGCTTTCTCTGACCCTAATCATAAATTTGTCCACAATTTGCACAATATGCGTTGATTTAGATAGCTGAATAGGATCAAAGAGTAATAGAATGAATAGGATCAAAGTGTGATGAGAATTAAACTCTGCACAACATCATGTTTCAAATTGATATTTATTATTACAAAGTTCAAGCAGGTCTAGAGATTTATCCAGAATGTCAGAATATTGGTTCACTAGTTATTCTCATATTCAAGAATATTACGTACTGCTTGTTCTAAGATTTCACCTTGTGAAGAATTTATCTTAAAATCTCATAAAATATCTATGTTTGATAAATTACCATTAGTAATAAATTTGTTCTCCAGCGATTTAAAAATGATTACGTATTAAAATTATGACAATAATCAGCTGTTAATGTTGATATTGCCACGATAAATAGTTACGACGGTACGTATTCGTTGGCGATTCAGCAATGAAGAGAATGTTTGATATCTTGTTTGATGATCATCGCTAATCTGCTGCGTGCTTAGTATCGTAAATGCTATAAAAGAGAATTTTATGTAGTTTTTTATAGTGAGATAAATTTTTGCAATATCGATTTTGTTAGCAGAAAGATATTCTGTTTCTGAATTCTTTGTTGTATCCCGTTTCCAAACTGCAATTTTTAATATATTCATTATTACCCATTATTTGTTGTTTAACAAACATGTTTATTAATATATCCATTATTTGTTGTTGTTGTTGTTTAACAAATATGTACGTTCTTAACATAAGTGAAATGTGAGCTGTTGATTTGTTGTGATTGGTGATTTAAAAGTTTGATTTGTTCCAGCAGCAAATTAATATTTATTATATTAAATATTAATTTTCGTAGTTTCAACTGATGTTCTGGATAGAATTGCGTTTATTTAAAAAGAAAATGTCCGATTAAATGAATTTTTGTTGATTGTATCCATTTATTTACATTTATATTTATTATATACCTAAACTTATTAGTAATTATAATACTGATGTTATTGTAAATGCAATCTTTCATTATTTATAAGCGCAACTTTTTGTTTCCTTTTAACTATTAGTTCTTATAATTTTAGCAATTACGAAAGAAATATGATAAATTATTATAAATGCTAATAATTATTAAAAATAATTACTATAATTTTTTAATTATTACTAAAATTGTTTTACGATATTTCATTTAAATTATTTTAAATTATAGAACTATTTATATATAGATGTTTAGTAACATTTCAGTATTATAACATAAACTATTATAAGAAATTTCATTTGAACAATTAGTTCAAACAGTATTTTAAAACTTTCGTTCATTTTTATAGACTTTTTTGTTCAATTTATAACAGAGTTATAATTCACTTTATAAAAAAACTAATGTAAACGAAAAATAATGCAATTTTTTTATCAATATTATTATAAATAAATGGATTTATAACATACGAAGGAAATGCTTACAAACCAAGAAATAATATAAATGAATTTAAAAAAATATCTTCACCTAGGTATTGTAGTCATTACATTTATAAAATTGTATCAAAAATAAATTGCTAGAATTTTAAATTATTTATTAAAATATAAATTAAGTTATTTGATAAGAAGTATTGATACTAAGTATTATTATTTTATAATAAAATTCCGTTGAAGTAATTATTTTTATTATTTCTTTTTATTCATTACATTAATTATACCTGTACTTCTTAATTTATTGTTAATGACAGATCTATTATTAAAAACTAGGCTGTGAAATTTCCCGACAAAAATTTTGCTAATAAAATTAATTTATTAAAGTAAATTATACGAGAAAGTCATAATAAAGGATCACTGTTATAAATAAAATTGTATAATACTTTTATTAAAAAATTATCAAATATTCTCAAAAAAAAATATTTTTAGATTGTAAATATGAACTCAAGTCTCAGTTTCTATTTTAGTAGAAATAATATTGTTTTAACAAGAAAATTCAATCGAGCTTTTTGTTAAAAAAGAAAGAACGGATAGAAGATAAAAATCAGCAGACAAAAAACAATAAAAAACAATAAAAAAATTAAATGAAACGGCTAAAAGAGAATCAAAACAAACAAATCAATCAAATCAAGAATTAAACAAACAAGCAAATCAAAAGAGCTTATTCAAAGAAAGCTTGAAGTCATAAAATAGAAAGGCAAAACGATGACAATGTTTTCATGATTGATAAATTGATTCTCCATAATATCCCTAACGTTTGATCTAATTGGTTTAATCCATTGATGCACATATCATTTTTACAAATTGTTTTTAGATAATATTATCTTGCCAAAACACATTTCTGAACCAATACAAAACATTCAAAATATTAAATTTCTTTTTAAATACAAAATCATTTTCTGTCGAAAATATATACGTATGTACATGTGCAAACTTCCACTTTCATAGCTTCACGTTAATTTTTTCCAAAAATATTTTTCGGTCATGTAGCAAGTGGAAAAGCAAAAACTTTTGTTCTTAAAAATTATAAAAATTAAAATGCTTTTGGAAATATTAAAAAACTTTTTTTGTAATCAAATGTATCATGGTATCGAAGATTAAAATCTTACAATGATTTTTTAGAACTTGCTCTATGATTTTTTGGCATGATAATGCAAGCTATGATAAATGGCAAAACGTCCGGATTCTTTGAATTTTTGTCATTTAACTCTGATGGTCAAGATTCAATATATTTGAGGGGTTGGTATAAACTTTACATTGTAAAGGAAAGATTTCGATGTTCAAGATTTAGTAGATCTAGCAGATCTAGAAAAAATATATTTTCAGTGATTTTAAAAACATTTGAATGTTTACAGTTTTTATAGATAACGAAATATCTTTGCTTTTTCACCTATTAGATGATGTAGAAATAGCTTTGGAAAAGAAGAAGTATAGATTGGTATAGTAGAATACTTTAAAATGAATCCAATTGGATTAATGTATGATTTTATTTCACGAGATTTAAACAGTTTAAAACATTAGTAATTTTTCATCGAGTATACGAATACTTCTATACACATATGTATGTAATAACAAATATATGTATACACAGATATATGTATCTGAGTTAACTTAAATACACAGATGATTACTTTTTGTTGTAACATCGACGGTTTCGATTGTATTATTTACAACAAATATTGAATATATTGGAAATAAAAAATATCCTGAGACACTTAAACGAGAACGTATATTTTATATCTATTAATGATACAGAAATAATATTAACTAATTATAAATGTTAGTGTAAATACATTAGTATTTGTAAGTGTACTGTATTTGAAGTTGTAAAAATTAATAATTAATTGTATGCGTAAATTTAATTCCTAGCTTTCATATGTGGCTTCTATTAAATAAATACCATAAATACCAAAACACTCTGTATGATTTTAAACATGGTTTCGCGTAATAGTGAGAGAAATGATTTCTATAGATATACGTGATATATAAATATCAATTTTTGTATGAATATCTGGTTGAATTGGTTTAATCAAAGCCGTGAGTTTCGGGTGGCACATTGTTTGGCTTGAAAAATTTTATTCTTTGACCTATATTTTCCGGTTAGAAATTAAAGCTTTATGAAGAGATGATGTCTGAGTGATTGTAATGAGGATATTAAAAACTTTTATAATGTCTGTAAATACTTGTGCAATATAATTACAAATAATTGAAGTTTTAGAACTTAAAATACTCAAATTTGTTTTCTTTGTAGTATTAATGTATGAATAGTTTGATTATAAACTTTGTTTGATATGACTATGCAATATATATAATTTCGGAAAAAGAATCGTAGATCACATTTTCTACTTCAGATTATATTTACTAAACTAAAATGTAATAACATACAGAAACGAAGTACATTATAAAATTGTAAATGAGTCGTAGAAATAATACATGCAATTTACTTAAGTCAAATCTTTAATTCACTTTAGTATAATTTTCATTTTTAGTACTTTGCTATAGTAATTTTATTTTTAGTACTTTTGCTTTAGTACTTATGCTATAGTAAAATAATCTTTATTTTAATAATTTAATCGTATATAATATTAAATAATATTATTAATATTATTATTAAATAATTCATTATAACTTCTATACTATTTCTCTTTTAAATCGATTTTAATTGATTAATTTGAAGTGCATTGTTTAATTTTAAATGATTAATTTAGATTAAAATACTAGTCATTAGTAACGACAAATATTTTACATTATTCATTACATTGATGTAAATTTGACTGATATACAGAATCAAAGTCGAAGTCTTCCCAATAATTACTACTAAAAATACACAAGTACATGTAAATCTCAATCAGTAAAATATTATAACAACATTGAAATTGATTTGTCAGAAAAAATTCCATACGACATTATTAATAGTTTTCAATAGTGAAATCAAATTGCACTTCAAAATACATGACCGTAAATTGCTTTAGCACGAAATTGGGCATTGATCGATTAAAATGTTTAATTTGATTGAATGATTAGTGGTTACGATTAATAAAATTAATTGCCGATTTTTCGGTGATTTATTTAATCGATTAATAGAATTAATCATTAATTAATCATTAATTAATCATTAATCGTTGATTAAAGAAAATTCAGCCGAAAAATCAATGATTAATTTAATTAATTAATAACGTTAATCATCAATCACCAATTGTTAGTTATTACATTAAATTTGATTATAATTTCATTTAAATATTTTTAGACTATACTTTGAAATTGTAATAAAACGAGAGAGATATAGAAAAACAGCAGAAATATATTATATAGAAGAATAGTTACTTTTAAGAGGTTAATATTCACAGATATTTTCATTTATTGTTATTTTAAGTCTTTATTGTTTCATATTTAGAATTGTTCTTTTAGAATTACTCTTTCCTTTGAATTTGATAATTTTGAGAATTTTGATAAATTAGTGATTATTGTGAAGGAAAAAAGATTTTTTACAAAAACTTAAAAGGTGTATTATATGTATCTGACATACATTCTTTATTTTTGGATATTATAGAAAAATTCATCGTCATCCATTATTGTCAAATCCATTATCATCTACTGTAAAAAATTTCAATGTATTAAGTTTTGTATTGGAAGTAAAATTATCTGATTATCTCGAAATTGTGCCAAAATCATCTCTCTACACATTATTACAAGGTGTCTCAGCCGCAACAGAACACATGAAAAATATTAATTCTTCAATAAAAAAAAATTTCGTTAAAAGAAAGTTAATTGTTGATAAGTTATCCAATTGATGGGATAAAATTGAAAAGAATTTAATCGTTATTAAGAATTTAATTAACGATTAAAAGGTATTTAATTCAATAGTTATTTATATATATATAAACTTTATTTTCGGTCTCTATGGCCAAGAAAAGGAACTTGGTCTTACAAATCTTATTCACACATTCACCCCCACTTCACCGCTTATCGTACAGATCCTATTAACTAATCTAGGCTTGAATTACAAAATGCAGAATATCAATTATGGCTTAGGAACTATTTAATATAAACTCTCGCCACGCGACTGAAATTATGGATTGGCTTTCCAATGGTTATTTATAATTAACGTTGAAATGTAATCATTAAAGATTATTAAAAAAATTTAAACGTTAATTGCTGATTAATTTTTTCCTAATTTTGCAAAAAAACTATATATATATAAAAATACTTTGAAGAACTAGCGAGACATTCATGTACATAAGAGAAAAGGTATGTATTGGAAACCACTCATATCGAAGTTCTACAGTAAGGAAAGCGCCAATGGCTAAACCGATAAACACCAGAAAGCTTTAGCCATTCGATTACATTGAAAAATGTTTTGCTTCGAGGCTTCTCCACTACTATTGAGTTAGAAATATTCTTTTGAAAGATGATACGTCATGATGATACAATCCATATTATAGATAAGCTTTCCTTTTCTGATGTAAAATCTAACATTTTATAGATGACGAGTGATGAACAGTTCCTGCTAGAATATCGATTACGAATGAAAAGTAGTTTAGAGAATATGTTACATTTGTGTGTATAGAGATTTATTTGCACATGGTAAAAGTGTTATATAAAGTTTACAAAAGCTCATATGATTAAAAAAAAAAAAAAAATGAAACGCATAAATCAAGAGAACAAGAGTTATGAAAGAGATAATTGAAGAGAAAAAATTTTAAAAAGGATCAAAAATTACTGTGAGAGTCATTATTGTTATTTTATTATTTAATATATTTTTATTTTGCTTTTATTATTTTACTTTACATTCCTCTGCTAAAATCTATTGTCATATTCTTAGAATATCGGAGTACATATTTATACTTCATACAACCATAAATATCATATGAAAACAAAAAAATCAACTCATTGTCGGATTCACTTCAGATGAAAATGTGCAGAAATTGAGATACGTATATAACAATCTCTATTATTTTGAAATAAAACATAATCATGCTTAAAATATCTCATATAAAATGAGGAACATTTAGAAATAAAGACACATTTGGATTGATGAACCATAATTTCGAAAATTTAGATTGGATTGACTTGAGATCTCAAAACCTAACATTAAAATACTTTACATTTTCGTAACTTAAGAATCGCAATAGTTTGGATAATCCAAAACCTAAGCTGAAACATTTTGAGGTTTAGGAACACAAAGATTAATTGGAATTCTAAAGTAAGTAGAATTATAATTATTAAAATTATTAATTATCTAAGTAGCGCAGTTAAAAGTTTAAAGTCTTTAGCTATTTCGATTATATATTTCTCGAAAAGATCTCTTGACTCCAAATTAGAATTTTGGCCCTGTATCTCAATCAGTTAACGTTTGTTCAAATTCGTGTCCTTGAATCCTCGATTTGAACCTAACCTGACTCGATTTCAGAATGTCACGTGTGTATGTTCTATTTGAATTCTATTTGAATATTTTTGAGAATAGGCTACTTTCCCAATTTGTAGATTTAAATTCCTAGATATGCGGATATGACAACGTAAAAAGATTTAGATTTTACATTCAGAATTTTAAAATAATTATAGTTTCCTGATTGTAGAATTTTTTGGTCTGATTCAAATCCTACAGCATTTTTGTTCTCGCTATGTTTCAATTTTAGTTTAATTTTTTCAAACTCGAGATACCCTAATTCAAATTCTTTTGATCTCATATTTTCTCGAAATTTAATTCTCTCTGGGTTCATGACTTTTACTTATATTATTATATTATTTATTATTTTCATATAATAGGCGGCATATATAATAAATTTAAGATTTAGACTTTAACTTTTTTACATATTATACGTTTAGTAAATTTCTAGAAATGTAGCCAATTAATTATGGTTGTACACAGAATGATAAACACACAAACGCTATATGTTAACATAAAATATAATTTGGAAGCTAAGACACACTTTTATTCAACTCTTACTTCTTTTGTTAATGTTTAGAAGAATGTAAGTTTGCACGAAAGTTCGCAGTTTACTAATAATATCGCTTTTTTGCAAATTTATTTACTAAAATAATATATTTTAAAACACAGTCATAAAGAGATTGACAAGAAGTATGAGTCATCATGAAAAATTTTGTATAATAAGACATGAAAGAAAATTCATTTACAAATAATTCTCATGACATAAATCGACATAAGTTCACAATATGCTACCACTTCCACTATTATTAGGCTCGTGTTCATTCTCTCCGTCTTGAACTTCGTCGTTCTTTCCATCGTTGACATTCAGTTTACTTCCTTTATCGTCATTGTTGGAATATTTCATGCTTAATTGCTGGGATTGTTGTCTTTGTGGGCTATGATGCGGTGAAATCGATTTTCTGTTTTGTTTTCCAGATTCGTCGTGTTTGGAATCCTGATATGTCGAATTCCTCCTCCTTACTGCAAAATAATTTGTGCGTACTTTTACGTAATCGTCAGAATTTGTATTGCAGTGATGTCAAAACAAAATGCATTCTCTATAAATCTTTCTAAATTAAATCAGATATTATATAAAGTGACTCTTATTAATATTCATGCTATTCAAAATATTGTTGTGGACTTCGATTGTCTATAATAAGTTTGGATTAATTTTTTAATAATATATTAGAACATTCATTATAATTTATAGTAACATAAATTTTGTTTATTTATTGCACATACTTTTCTTAATATCAAACAATAAATTGAATCGTGTCGAAATGTAGCGTGGCAAAAATATTCGGACGTTTGAAGAACTATAACATTCGAACCTGAAAATTGTTAACATAAACAATAATTAATAATTTGTTGGATAGCCCTTAACCTCAATTACATATCGCAGACACTTTGGTATATTTCCAGTAATTTTTTTTTTAAGTAATTTAGCGGAATATTCTTCCATTCTTCAGTTAATCGTTGTTTTCGTTATTTTTCACCGAGAAAAAGGAGAAATGTATCGAGAAATCGGTCATCTTCATTAAGTAAGAGTACCGTGGCTGATATTGTACGGAGATACAATGATGAAGACTGAATTGAATCAATTTCTCAGGAAGGTCGGCCACGAAAACTTAACGACCGAGACAAACGCATTATTCTAAGAAAAATAAAACTGAATTCTAGTTTAAGTGCTCCTAAGTTAATTTTAAAAGTATTTCAAGAGACAGGAAAGAAAGTTCATGCAGGTACAATCCGCCGGATGTTGAAATTAGCTGGATATAATGGTAGAGTGAGAAACCGTACATAAACAAGACGAATCGTAAGAAGAGATTAATTTTTGCAAATCAATATGTTCATAAAGAAGAACTTGATGGACTGATGTAATTTTCGCCGATGAAAGTAAATTTAACATATTTAGCAGCGATGGACGTAAATTAGTATGGCGTAAATGAAGCGCTAAATTGTATAAATTTAAATCCAACGATAAAACACGGCGGTGGAAGTGTTATGGTATGGGGGTGCTATTCATCAAAACGAATTGGGCAGAAGAAATTTTAAATAAAAACAAGTATCTTAATATTTTGCAACAAAATCTTAAGAAAAGTGCAACCACAATCGATGTTCAACGCACATTTAAATATTATCAAGATAACGACTCCAAGCATAAAGAATATCTGCTATATAATTGTACTCAAATATTACATCCGCCACCACAGTCACCGAACTTAAATCCCATCGAGAACGTATGGGATTTTTTAGACAGGAAAATTCAAACAACGCCAATAAAATCGAAAGAGGAGTTAAAACAACGATTACTCGAAGAATGGAAGAATATTCCGCTAAATTACTTAAAAAAATTACTGGAAATAATGCTTAAACGTCTGCGATATGTAATTGAAGTTAAGGGCTAACCAACAAAATATTAATTATTGTTTATGTTGACTAAACATAATATGTTATATTTTTAGGTTCGAATATTATAGTTCTTCAAATGTCCGAATATTTTTGCCATGCTACATTTCGACATAATTCAGTTTATTCTTTGATATTAAGAAAAGTATGTGCAATAAATAAACAAAATTTATGTTACTATAAACTATAACGAATGTTCTAATATATTATTAAAAAATTAATTCAAATTTATTATAGACAATCGAAGTCCACAACAACATTTTGAATAGCATGATGTCCGAATATTAATAAGAATCGGTGTTTCCGAAATCGTGGTATAACTATTACTGCTGTGATTCTACAAAAAAATGGAGAATTATAGATTGATGTGATTCTGTAAAAATAAGTCGATCCATAAGTTTATCCATTTGAGTAATATTTATTTACGACAAATCATACAAAGTACAAAATGTTCAAAAATATATAATTGATGTCTGATGAATGAATTTAACAAAAGTCCATAAAAAATAGTAAATTGAATAAATTGCCTTGAGAATTTTACATTTTCTTTTTATTAAATGTTATATTTGAAAATATAAAATTTGAAAATATTTGAAAAAATGTATTGTTTTCATAAAACACGAAATATAAATTCATTGTTTACAATAATGTCATCTTAAAAATGAACTGATTTTAATAATTTATAATAATAATTATTATAATAACTATATAGTAATTAAAAATTCTATAATATGCTTCAATTGACAATAATTAAAATGTATTTGAATAGAAAATATAATTTTATTATTATTATTTTTCACATACAATTGCTACTAACAAATTGTGGTAAATTTTTTTTACATTTTTTTACATTTTTCTTGATAAAGTAAAAAAAGAATCATTAATACATAAGAATAGCTCTTTTAGAGATTATTTGATAATTTAGAGATCAATTTGTATATATAAATCAATAACAAGTAGCAGTTTTGACTTCAGTTATTAAAATATTGATATGAAATTTAATTCTATATATATATCACGTAGTAACAAACGTATAAAACGTATATAATTATTTAAGTTAAAATTTGATTTATCAAAGAAAATATATTCCACATAGAATATCTTCTATGTAGAAGATATTAATTTATGCATCGTTTAGTAATTTTTATTTCTACTAAATTTATATGAAATTGAAAAGTAAAAGCATAATAAAAATTAGAACACTGATAGAATAATAATATTAATGATAATATTATTTAATATTAAATATTGCTACAAATATGATCCCATGAATCAATTTATTCTAAATTGGTAATATAATATAATACAAATTCAAGTATAAGAAAAATAACAATATTAATTGACATTAAATATTACTGTTATTAGTTATTCATTTGAGACAAATTTTTTCTAAACTTTATTATTCTAACTATTTTAAAAAGGTAGTATTACTTTTCAAAATATTTGTATTTCAAAATATAGTATAATAACATTATTGATATTACTGTAATTTATAATAGAGCATTAAATCTTTAGTGAATTTATTATTGTAAAGTGGCTTCATTGTAGAATTATAAAAAACAAAAAATAAAAATAATACAATAAAAATTCAAATTTAATATTTGAAAGCATTTCACATAACCAAAAGAAAGATCGATCTATCGGGTTAAACTAGATTTTTTTATTTATCAAACAATTTTTGCAATCACTTAAAAATTTCTATTGAGATTTTAAATTGTATAAAAGCTTTCTAAAAATATTTTTTCTATACAAAATATATATAGCTGCTATATAAATATCTATCTAATTTGATAATAAAAATTTTCTTAATCTGTAACGCTAATTATTGTAAGTTAACATACTCTATATTGAAATTCGTTTATTTTAAATATTCTTTGCACTTCTTTGGCATCACTTTGATAACATTATAGATTATAATTTTATTGTACTTTCGCCAATATAAAATTTAGAAAAAAGTGTATATAGATACCTATAAGATATTTCTCTTGAAATATAAATTTCAAAGCTTGCAAAAAGTTCTATAAAAATTCTCTAAAAATAGAAATTGCTCATCAACTCTTGGGTTAATGGAACAGTAATATCGCTTCTTCATGGAAGCGAAATCAATTTACATATTGTATGCTATTGTTTTATTTAATTAATTATTAAATTTATCTCAAAATTTTGATTCTCAGCATCTCAAATTTTGATTCATCAAACCATACTATCTTTTTACGATATAGGCACATTAACATAGCTAAACGTTTCTTCATGTTCTTTTTATTAATAAGTATACGCCTTGCTCTACAAGATTTTAGTCCCACTTTGTGCAACCTTCGTTTTATAGTTTTTCTCGACACATCTAATCCTATTGCATTCAAAATCTGTCGTGAGGAGATTGTTGGCTCTCGTCGACATTCTCGAACAATTCGACGGTTTTCTTGTATAGTTAATACAACGTTTTCGTCCACAGCGTCTTAAATTCTCTACAGTATTATGTACTAAATATTTTTTTCATATTTTTTCCACCGCACTTTTCGATATTTTATACTTCAGGACTATAAAAGTCCTGACTTGAATCCGATAAAGAATTTGTGATATGTATTGGACAAACTTCCTTTGGACAAGCGAAAGAAAATGGACTTTTAACTTAATGGACTTTTTTAATAATTTAAAATCAGCTTTTGACAGTATTGACAAAGATTATATAGAAAATCTTAAAAACAGTATGCCGCGACGACTAGAGGACGTAATTGCATTACATACAAATTAATTAGCAGTTATTGGTAGTATCCATTTACTTTTGTCTTTCCGTAATTGGTTGATTTTTTTTTGTTTAAACCTAATTTGGGTTTGCACCGACTATAAATATTACTTTTAATTGTTATTCAAATAATCTATATATTATAAGAATAAATGTTAAATGAAGCTTAAATATATAATTACAATGCTATATTGATTAAATTTCACTGATATTCTTTTTCGTCATCTGTCTACTTACTTTTGTCCCTGACTGTATTTATACATATAATATATATACATATTATCCATAAATATTTTATATATATAATATGTTTTACTTGATTATATTTTACCCATACAGTATACAAAGTTTGGCTACTAAATCTTAAAATACTCTGCATATAAATAATTTACGTGTCATAATTAACAATAAAGGTTTGTTAAAAAGTTGATGAAATCAAAAGTCGAAGTTTAAAAAATCGAAGATAGATTTTAAAAAGTGACACATTGATTAATATGTACAATCCATAATTCTATATAAAATACGATTTACGTTTACAAACCACAATATGCAAAACAGTAAAAATATGAAACATGTAAAGTTTACTAATTATGTTTAACCATCAGTTATAGTGAAGAGCATAATTACGAACTAATAACAATGAAAAATTGTCGATAATTTGGATTGTTATAACCTCGTACAAGAAAATCATACGATTATTATATACAAGAAAATCAACGATCGTTATATGATAATGATGATCTTATTTTAAAGCTTAATCTTTACTTTCACAATCTCGAATTCGTTTTTTCCAAAGATGATT
This sequence comes from Frieseomelitta varia, assembly GCF_011392965.1. NCBI lineage: Eukaryota > Metazoa > Arthropoda > Insecta > Hymenoptera > Apidae > Frieseomelitta > Frieseomelitta varia. The sequence continues at coordinate 92,867 of NW_025110015.1, read as the reverse complement.
TTACATGTAGTCAGTGGAAAGGTAAAAATACTTTTTTCTCAAAAATTATAAAATTCAAGCGTCTCTAAAAACGTTTGAAACGTTTTAAAAAAATGTTTTCGTGACTAGATTCGCCAAAATCTTGAAGACTAAAACCTCCTCTTTGAAATCTACTGTATGATAATTTTTCACTATTTTATTCAACTTTGAACATTAGAATTAAATGACAAAATTTTTTGAAGTTTTATCGTTTAATTTTAACATTTGAAGTTCAATAAAATACTGAAAAAAAATTATATAGAAAGATTTAAGAACTCGTTGTAAAGAGAGGACTCCATTTTTCAAAACGATGGATCTAATTACCAAAAATATTTTTCAATGTTTTCAATAATGTTTGAATTTGTACAATTTTACATTCTCACTTCCTTACTCATTATAAAATCATCTTTGAGAGAAAATGAGTTCAAGACTGTCAAAGTACAGTTTTTATGCTTTAAAATAAAATTAAGTAGATTGTTACAGGACTATGTTTTATAAAGTCGTAAACATTTATATCTTTATTTTATAAAGTTTAAATTGTTTTTCATTGTTATTAATTTAGTAACTTTTCATTGTATTCTAGCATCAACAATTTTGTTTTCATGATTTTTTTAAATTTATCGTCAATTTAACATGCTTAGTAACACTCATAGGTCAACTTATTTGTAAATAGAATTACATATAATTTTTACCTTTAACCTTTCTATCCTCATAGTCGCTGTAATCCGACAAATCGCTGTAGTTGCTCGAATCCCTCCGTTTCGTCCTGGTTCTTTTACGATTAGGTAAGTCTGATGTGTTCCCGATATCTGTTTCAATCTTGCTATTGGAGATCTTGTGTTGTGGTGACCAAACACTTTCCCTTTTTTCTTTGTACTTCAATTTCCGTATTTTATCGATATCCTTGAGCTCGTCGCGCTTTCTGGATTCACTGCGACGTTTTCGTTTTCTCTGACGACTATGGCTGCGTTTTTGTCTCCTTTCGTAATGTGACCTCCTGCATTAAATATTCAAATAACTTAACAATTGTATAATTTCGTTAAGATTTTGATAAATATTCCTGATTTCTTAAATTCGATAAACCAATCGATAGATTAAAACGTAAAAAAAGATTTGCCTGTGGAGATTTAAAAGAAATGTTAGGAATTCAACAACATTCAATGAAATTAATGCGAAAATAGCTATAATCATTTTCTATAGAAAGATAAAATATTCTCTTCTGTAAAGATAAAAAAATGAACTACTTCATATTTTCTTAAATCTATATAATCTGTAAATAGAGATATAAAAATTAGAGAACCTGAGATCTATGTATATCTATTTAACATGTTTTAGAATACAATACTTTAAAATCTATAAAATCTTGCAAAAAAAAAAAAGACGTACTTTTTTGTAAAAGCAAGAAACATATATTTGATATCTTCTTAGAAAACAATAATCTATAAAATCTTCTGTAATAGAAATACGAAAATTAGATAAAAACAGTGTAATGAAGAGAGGATAAAGACATATATGAATCGATATTGGCTTAAATTAAAGAGATTTCCGGCCGTGGCCAGAAAACGCTATCACTACGTTATTTTAGTCTAATTTCGTATCGCTGTCAGTCTTCCTTTATCTAAAATCATAAGATCTAGATTTTCTTTCGAATGAATAAATTCCCGAAGTTGAAGTTTTATATTTGAGGTCCTGTCACGCCATACACATCTCTCATAACATACTACAAATTTCATTTCGACGATATGTTTCCTGAATATTTGGAAGAAAGACGTATTCTTTGGAATACAATACTTTAAAATCTATAATGATATATTAATGAAACATGTTTTTCAGATAAAGGAAAAAAATTTTATGGAGCAACAGGTAAAACAATTAATCAATTATAAATTCATACAAAGTTTGTCATTCGAAACTAGTGAAAATTATTCTTTCCTATTTTATTTTTTCATTGTTTTTTGCCTTTTTTATTATTCTTTTGCTTTATTTCATCAAAGAGGAATTAATTATTCAATTTTTTTTATTATTATACACGAGATAATATCCAAACATCACGAGAAACTATTGAAACTAAAAGTATTTTTATTAATCCTATCATTATAACTAATTATTGTTTTAAGAACTGTATTTCGTTGTAAATACTATTCCACAAATAGTCGATAAATATTTAATGTAGAATTTTCAAATACTCTACGAGCAGTTCGACAGTAATTGAATTGCAACATCTTGATAATAAGCGTAGTTGTAGTTTGCCTAACAGAACATTATGATTTAACACTTTATTCCAACAATTCGATCTATGTAATTCTATTATTTATTATATAAAAATTTATTGAATTACATCAACGGTTTTATTATACAGGGTGTTTCACAAAAACCAGGCCACCTCAGTATCTTCTCTGATAATACGAATCGTTCCTGACGTAATTTAAAACTGATTGGAGAGACGAATCAAATGGAAGAACTATATTTTTAAAAATATCGTAAAAATATTGTTTAATGTTTTTTCAAGATTCATTGGCATTTTTTATGTAGGAAACGTGTATTTTGTTCTATTCCATCACGTAGTTCATGAAAAGATACGTTCGGACATGCTTATGATACTCATGAAATGACCAATCATAATAAAAATATTTTGATTGTTTTAATTATGTTAACGACTGCAAAAATATGAAAATGTGTGGATATTAATATATGCTACAAATATATTAAAATAATTATTTCATTATAGTTTTAGAAATAGCTTGTATGAAAGCTTTTTTAATAATTGACTATAAAGAAAATGGTAAGCTATCGTTTGACTGCTAATTTAAAAATATTCTTCATTCTTTATTGAATTTTCAATAAATCTTCTGCTTCTTCCTTGTCTTTAGAATAATTAAATATTTTTGTAAAACGTAACAAATATATCATATCTTAAATATAATTTCATGATAATTCAATAAATCCTGTTTATAAATTAAATACATTAGTTGAAAAACAAAAAATTTCGTCTCTTTGTTACTTCTCGCAAAAACAAGTTTGTATAAATAAAAATATATTAATCTTGAAACATAATTTTTTTGTTTAAATTATCATCATGAATTAGATGTACCACTAACTAGAAATTACTAATCTAATGTAATAAAATTTCCGATTATATTATCTTAATTAATTTCCAAATATAAAATTTTCGATAAGATTAATACAACAAATCAATAAATGAAGTAGAAACCTGAATTAAAATATTGTTTAAATAACATGACATTATATTTATAAATTTTTAAACTCTTAAGTAACATAATCTCTTCTAATTATTTGTGTACAATTCTTTAATTTAATTTTATTTTTTATAAAAAATTAAATACGTATCCGTTATTTAGAAATTAGAATTATAATTTTGAAATATTTCGTTACGCAGAATGTATGCATTGTATATAATATACTTTTTACATTTTTTATGACATGGATTATAATTAATTATATAGATAAAATATTTAAATGTTCATCTGCATATTTTCTTCTATATTAAAGTAAAGAATGCTCTGATCTATATGTCGATAAAACTAACCAAAAAAATTAATATGTCTATTACGTATATCGTGGATTTATTTAAAATATAAGACACAAATTAAACATCATAATATGCATTTTGAAGGAATTTATATATACGTATACTAATTCATCTATACGCAGATGTAAGTTCTATAATAGTTAGTTATATAAAGGTCTATAATACAATATGATATTTAATAGATATTTAGTTTAAAGGAATCTTCTCTATAGAAAGTACATATTTAAAATTAAACGGACTAATCTCGGACAATCATGCCAATTTAACAGTTAGTAAAAAGAGAAGTAAAGTAAAAAGAGAAGTTGATATTCTCTTCGACGTGACATTTACGTTTAACATAGTTTTAAACAGACAAGAACTTACGTAACTATATTATCCGTAACTATATTTAAGTAACTATATTAAGTAAATTATAGTCTCACATGGAGAATCGTAGAGAGCTGGAACAAAATAGGATTAAATATTGGCCAAAAGTTTTAGTCATCTAGAATATTTTTTGTGTTTGTGTTGTGCATTCAATTATACATTTATTTGGCTTGATTCACTAAAGTCAATATGACTGACGAAATTAATTTATTTAAGATATTACTATGTAAAAATGAATATTTTTTAGTTAATTATTGATATTAACAAATTTCCTTCATCAAATTTTTTTAATTTATATAACTTAATGCACCTACTGTTCTAATATTCCCAACGTTGATAATATCACGACATATACAAAAATATTTGCACACTTGATGAAAAATTATCATTGTTTTAAATCGTTTAAACTTCATAAAACAAAATCGTATCACAATCCAATTGACCTTGTTTTAAAACGTAAAACTTCTACCAATCTTGAGTTCTTCTTTTCCAAAGATGTTTTTACATCATGCAGCGGATACCAAGCAAAAATGTCTATGCTGTCGAAAACTATAAAAATTTAAACGTCTTTAAACGAAATTATAGCAAATTTTTTTTATGACTAGATCTACCATAATCTCTAGGATTAAAGTTTTTTCTTTTACATCAACTCCTCAACACTTATTGTACGATTTTTTTCGCCATTATATTGAATCTCGAATATCAGAAATGAGGAAAATTAAAAAATCCTAACATTTTCCTATTTAATTCTAACGTTCAAAATTTAATAAAACGGCAAAAGAAGTGTTGTAATACAAGTTTTAAGAGAAGACTTTAATTTTATTATACATTCGATTACGAAAAAAGTTTTTTAATTCTTTCGGAGACAGTTGAATTTAATTTTTCAATATTTTTTGTATTTTTCAAAAGACACAAACGTCCTTGCTCTCCCCTTTGTTGCATGATGTAAAAACCTGTTTGAAAAAAACTAATATAGAGCTGTTAAAATGGAGACTTTAAAATGGGGCCAGCTCAAAACACAAAGAATTTTTTCGAGTGTTGCGATTATTTTCGTCCACCTCTGTATATAGGTCCAGCTTGTTAAGAGTAAAACTTAATTCAGTGTTTTTACGATGAATTAATTACAAATTCATTATGAAACATTATGAAACATTTACAAAAATATCGTATTAGATACCCTCCATAGTTTTCGCTCTCTAATCAGAAAAAGATGCTATCGAAAAGTGCGATAATTTATGAAACTTAAAAGATGGTATCAGAGAGATTGCCATTATACGAAAATGTTCAAACTCGATAATAATTTCTCTTATACTAACTCAACTAAATACCTAAAAAAATGTTATTCATAAATTTGGTATTTCCGAAGAATTATTATTTAAGGAACCTTGCGAAATTTGTCTAGCGCTGTAATTTGGTGTGATCTATTCATCAGAATAAAACGAAATTTTAAAAGGATTCTGAATATAAAATTTTAGCTGCGGATCTTTATTGGTTTTCTGAGATATTAATAAAACTTTCGAGGGTAAGATTTCAGAGAGAGTAGGAAGCCGTAAGACAGTGCAGATCATAATCAAAATTCATATAGAATCGATCGAGTGGTGAAACAGAGTTGACTGAATCGGAAACAAAGTTGCTTGAGTCGTGAAAAGGAGTTGTCTTGAATCGATTAGTTGTAGATTAACTTGTATTCGTTACCTTGTCCTGTCCGTTATTTGTTTAATCATCTGTATAACCATTATTAAATATATATATTCCTTATATTTAATCTCTGCAGTACAATACATTAAATTTTGTCTACACAAATGTCACTAACATCTAATTAGATTCGCTGTCAGTTTGACCTGTACTGGGATTGTGTTGGATTATTTTTGGTATTTTAATTTGGCTGCCGTCAGATAACCGGACACCCATTATCTATAAGATATTTTTAATAAAATCTGTCAATGTTAGATTTTAGGTACAACACTTTATAGAAACTAAGAATAGTATCGCTATTTTTAGTAAAATCTGTCAATGTTATATTTTAGGTACAACACTTTATAGAAACTAAGAATAGTATCGCTATTATGTCATCGGTTATTCGATAGTTATTGGCAATGAGTATAATAACAACAATCATACAACGCTGATTAATACAGGTTTGGATTGGTAACGTCGGCATAGACAAGATTCATTGTACCTAAAGTTTTTTATTAATATCTCAGAAATTAGAAAAGATCCGCCACTAAAAATTTTATATCCGAGGTCTTCCCACGATCTCAGAATTTCGTCTCTTTAATGAATGGATCACACCGCATTGTATCATATTGCCCAGTTAGAGATCATTGAAGAAATTGCATTTACCTAATTGCTTCAACATTTTATGTTCATTTAAAATTATATACAGACAGTGCCAGATTTTCTGGGGAGGCAGTCTTAACTGATAGCTGTTTTAAACAGTTTGTGCAAGGCAAACAAGTGAGGAATCTACTGCAACTGTTGCTATCCACACAAAGCGAGTAATACATCTCAAGGCATCTTTGATTTCTTGCAAAAAACTTTGCACTGTCTGTAAATACATAAAGTAGCTCCCAATCTCTACTCCTCAAAGTGCACTAAAGAGGATACATGCTATTCAATTTAAAGGAATATACGTATATGTATAAACAAAGCAAGACATAGTCAATGTTCATCAGTCTTTCACCTAAATCGAAAACAAGATACATCATTTGCTTCGTGTAAACGCTACAGCAGCGATAACATTAGATATTTCGTTCGTTTTGAATATTCTATATAATACGAGGCAGCTTCATTTGAGATAGTTGAAATTAATTCGTGAGAAAGTCTCGCACTGTCTGATTCTTTGCACGCAAATGCACCATACGTATGTGCGTCCTCGCATGAGCCTTACTTACGATCGATCATCGCTTGAGTTTCGCAAAAACATCTTACAATTTAGCGCGCGATCACTGATTACAAATCAAAATTATATCTCTTATCAGTGGGAAAGAATGTAAATCACTTGAACAATCAAATCCATTATTAGTAATTAATTTCAATTATTTCCAATTGTAAGTATGTCTCAATAATCAGGAAAAATCAGCGGAATCATTTAAACACGACGTGAGAATAATTAAATTTACAGGAATCATATGAGCATTTTTAGTCGTCCATCAAGGACATTACAACAGTCCATAAATAACTAATTAACATACTTGATATAATCTTGAACTTTATAATCTTAAAGCTATGTACACTTTCGTTTAGAAATCCTATGATACTTTTTATTGTTAATCCTCCAAAGTAGATCGTTAACGTCCTAATGAAATTTTATTCGTAAATTTTTTTAAGCAAACTTCTATTCTTCCTGAGGATTTAATTTAAAAAGTGATTGTATAATACAGCAAAGATTTTTTTACATTTTTTGGAAACTTGAGGGTGCAAAGAAATTAGTTTTTCCTTTTCCTATGCTTTAGTACTTATTGTAGACGATGATGTTTCCCAATTGCATTCAATGGGAATAAGGGAAATTTGTATTTGTACCTGCGTTATTTCCAAACTAACAACATTCAAAAATAATATTAGTAGAAAATTTCAGTATATATTCCTGCTCAAAAATGAATAATAAAATTTTCTAACTGCATGTAATATAATTGTTAAAATATTAACACTTGACAGATTCTTCTATAAAATATTATCTAATTTAATAGTCCTGGTAGATAGTTTAATTTTCGATTCTTCCAATTTTGAAACAAATATAGAATACTTCTCTTAAGATTTTTGAATATTATATATATTTACAGACTCTGCGAGGCTTCCTTGCAAAGCTATCGCAACCGATAGCTGTCAGAACAGGTAATTGCCTCGATCGAGTTTTAAATAAGATATGCAGGGCGAGCAAACGAATTAGTAGTTACCGCAAAAAGCAGCTATGGCATCTACATGTACATCTACAGCGTCCACACGAACCGAGTGAAGCGTCGTACAAACGATGAGATTTTCTGCGTAACATGCCTTGCGACCGAATTTCACGTAAAATCATAAGGCATTCTCATTGCCTCTCACAATCAGTACATTCTCTGAAATAGCTAGCATAGCGTTAAAAATAGCAAAATAAAATTTAAGAATATATCTTCATAAAAAGATTGCAACTATTGCAACAATTGTTCTATCAATTGAAATGAAATTAAAATTATAAAAATTAAATTAAATTATATTAAATACAGGGTGGTTCAATAAGAATTGATATTTGAATATTTCTGTTGTTTTTGAAGACATAAAAAAACTTTGTTAATAAAAATTGTTCGTAGAACAATTGGTCTGCAATGTGACAGTAATAATATTTTTGTCACCGGAAAGATTTCGGAGATTTTTAAATGAAATTATATATTATATCAACTCGACCTGTGTGTCGAAAAATGATTAATTTTGAAGATATTTTAACCTTAACTTTATAAAACTTATTGCATGAAATAGAATATCGTTCCTGTCTTTCACATGATAAATTTTGCAAAATTGAATTTGAAATACTTTTTAAATTAATAATTTTCCGACATATACAGGTTAATATTTTTTTTTATAGAGAATATTGAACTGTATCGATTAATGGATTAAAAGATATATGATAAATATCAATATAATTACATTTAAAAAAAATAATTACAGCTACAAAAAAATTATCATTCTATATCATTCTATATCTTTCTATACTGAACAACTTTTGTTTTGTAAAGTTTTTTCAAAAATAACTGAGATATTCAAGTGCTAATTCATATTGAAGTATTCTGTTTACTAAAATTGTATTCAAATGAAATTATTAAAAGAATTGTGGCACAAAACGCCAAAAAGTTCTTTTAATCATTTATAAATAATTGAGAAGTAATTTTATTTCATTTCAAATTTGATTCGATCGTACAAGGAAAACATTGTAATGTCAAAACATTTGCTACTTACATTTTGATATCATATATCGAAGATTTGAAATAGCGATGTTTAAAGTTTTAAAGAACATATAATTTAAAGGCAAACAATGGCAGAATATTTTATTTAATTTCATAAGATGTTTCAAAGACTTTAATTTACAATATTGAGAATTGCGGCATGAGCTCTGTTACTGTATCGAAAGCAAATGTTCTTTTGAAGATGTAATTTTTCATATTACAGTCCGTCTCATAGTGAAACATTTGCTTTTTAAATGGATTAAAACCTTAAAAATGGTCTCATGGTTTCAGGTGAAACCTGGCCACGAGATTCATAGTCTAATCTAAAAGCTAGTCACAAAGCATGTCGTGAGGTAAATCTCGTCGTCTATAGGGCATTTAACGAACCGTGAAACACCATTGATCTTGATAAAAAATCGACTCGTGTGATAATCTCAGGTAAAAGATCGCTCATGATCGTTACGCCTCGTAATATTATTCGTTCATTCATTCTAACACGGTAGAAACAGAAATCGAAAAAGTTGAGGAACTTTTAAATAGATTCTATTTGAAACATGGATCATAGAACTTTTTCAAGAAACGTTCTTACATTTTTACCGTTACAAGTTCCGATGAGAATAGATAAATAAACTAAAATATTCTTAAAAATAAAAGTCTCAGACAGAATAGAATTCATAAAATATAAAAATAAAAATTTGTTCATCAGCATTAAAAAGGTTCTCAATATTTGCAACAAATACCGACACTAAATATTATTCAACGAATGGTGTTCGAATATAAAAATGGATTTTTAATTAAATGTTCTAAAATAATTTCTGTTCTCTAAAATATCTGTTCCACTATTTAAAAAGTGTTCCTAAGTATGATACTTCTTTCTATAAAAATTGACAAACAAAACCCTTGTATTTGAATTGTTCCAAAAACAAAAAGAATCTGTCAATTTCCTGCTTAGAAATATATTGATCAAAATAATCTTACTTTATTTATTGCCTTTTTAAGAACTTTGTGAGATCATTAACAGATAAGATAGAAACGTATTGATAAAGCCAACTAACAAGTGTCTTTTGACATAAAATTGATTGACAGATATTTCTGAAGATCTTAGATGCTCATTAAACTATTTAATTGATTTAGTTTTGAAGAATTAGTTAACATTCCACTAATTGTTTTCAAATAACCAAAACGGTCTGCTCTTCAAGACTTGAGTTAAGACTTTTTTTTTCTATCGTGAATTGCTTAACAATAATTTTGCAATATATGCAATATATGCAATGTCATATATAATACCCATATGAGTAAATATCGATCGCAGCTCAATAACTTTAATGACTATTTTTTATTTTTATAATTTCCTATAAAATCAAACAGTAGAAAAAAAGTCATCAATGTTTCATAAGCAGAAAAAGACGATAGCGTGTAAGTTTTATAATCCCGAAAAAATATCAAAAAATTAAATTAGAAAATTATTGAAAACTCTTCATTTCGATTCAATTTAATTGTTTAACATAAGTTAATAATGTGAAAATAGTAATTGAGAGATCCGGATTACAGTTATTAATTGCGGTTAAATTGTTTATGCAAATTTACGTTTTCTTTAGGACAACTAAAAAAATATGACTTAAAATAGGGCTAAAAAAAGATTTGTTCCATCCTCTGAATATTGTAGCAAATTTATATAGTTTTTTTCATTTTACACATTTTATTCTATTTTTGCACGTTTTAACGCATAAACATTCGCATAATGTATCAATTCTTTAAATGTGTAATATGGTGTTTTGAATGTAACAAAAACAGAAAAGTCGAATGTAACAAGAAAACAAGAAAATTACCTAGCAGTAGAAACAAAACCAATATTTCGAAAAAGGAAAGAAAATACAACATTTTTCGCTCGAGCTTGTAAAATATAGGATATCGTAAAACATCGTAATTAATAAATAAAGCATTAACCTATTTTCTTCTTTGTCGCTGGATTGACTTTTCGAAGACGTTTGTTGCTTGCCGAAAGTGTTCATTTCATCGACGGATTTCTGTTCGTTATTCTCGTTCACGGGCTGTTTAATCGGAGCTGGATTTAACGTGAACACTGCCTTGTAACGACCACTTCTATGCCGCAACAATCCAGCATTCACCGCGTGCTTCAAAGCCCGATGAACCTGAAAGCTTTTTTCGGTGAGAAGCGGCAAATGGGAAGGTTTCGATCTTTCATTCTCGTGTTTTATAATTAAGAGTTCAAGTACTGTAAATATCAGAGGTTAAAACAAGAATGAAGGGGGAAGTTGCCTAATACGAGATTTTCTTTAGTAACGTAATACGAGACTTGAATTTATTTTAATTACAGAACTTTTAAATGTTATATAAAATAGTAATATTATTTTCATGTATAATTAAACGTTTATTCTCTTTTATTTGACACTGAAACTAAGCGTTTTAACTAAATACATATTTGTGAAATATATTAGGAGATCATTTTTGAAATGGTTGAATTAAATTACAAGTATACATATAATCGTTATAAAATAACAATTATATAAATACATAAATACTGTTATATAGTGTGTGCAATGGAGTTATTAACTAGTTGTTGTATCATTCAATATTCAATTTATTAAATAATACAAATTTAATCTCGAAGCTATTTAATAGTTATTATATTTAATAGTTATCATATTGTTGTTTTTAAAAATATACAAAATCTTCGGAAATTTTTATTATGAAATTTTCATATTATCGAATTTTTGTTCAACTAACAATAAATTTTGTTTTAAATAGATTACTCTGAAAGGCGAAAACACTGAAATAAAAATTAGAAATAGATTTTATACGCACTATGTATGAAAACAGATAGAAAAAAATAAATTTCAAGAATAAACAAACTGAATCTTATGTTACGAATCTATTCCATTTTATCTGTGTATTTATAAAATTTTCATTTTTGTTTTATTATAAAGAAACCGAATCGTTTTTACTATACGTACTTTACTCTTCAGTAGGTTGCAAAAGAATTTTAATAAAATCCTTACTGTTTATTTTAATAAAAGTATTCTTTTTAATATAAAGTAAAATATTATGTTAATTTTAATAAAAGTATACCTTAAGAATTGTAATTTCTTTACGAAATAGATCTTATGTTAGGCAACTTTATCTACTTTTGTTGATATCGGTATTTATACGTATAATACATCTTGTATAGTATCGTAAATCTTCAATTCTTTTTCTAGAATTAGTAAAAAAAATAGATGACAAAAAATATAATAAAGTAATAATAAATACAATTTACTTTATTTTTACGTTCTTTTTCCTAATGCAATTTTTCCTTTTGATTCCTCTATCATATCTTTAACCTCTGAACAGCCGAAATGTTGTAGTCTAAGTTACCTTTGACCCATATTGGTATTAAAAATACCAAATATCACCTAGTAACGTTTACATTATATAAGAAAAAAATGAAAATATTCTATAAATTTATGATTTTTCTGTTTATTTACAATTTACAAAAATAATCGGTTTGGCGATTCGAAGATTAAAGATAAAATATTATTTTAAAATCAAAATTTTTATCACAAATTCATAAAAATTGTATTAATCATTAAACATTTCAATATATTAAAATTTGTATCAGATTCTCAAAATAACGATTCGTAATAATTGTGTAATTGTAAATTTTTGGATGATACTTTTAATTAAAACAATTAGATTATTATAATTTCCTAATGGTCATAACATTCTTTTTTAGAAATCGAAAGAAATAAAAAGCATAGAAAATATACAAAAAGACATCAATCGAGTTGCAATTTTATTAGCACGTCAATTTCATCATAATTTACAGCATAAAATTGTTCTAAAATTATAATTTATAAAATTTAATTGAATTTCCACATTTCTCGATTATAATATAATATAATAAAAATAGCAAGCGTCCTTTATTTCAGCTTATAATCTTTGGAAATTCTGTTATTGAAGAAAATGGTGGAAAATGCTGCTTCTAGGAAGAATGCAAACTTCGAAGCATCTGATGGATCATCAAAGACATTCGAAGATTCTTAGAACGCTCCAAATTATTTAACAACCATCTGCAGCGTGATTATGCAAATCTTGTAAATTCAGAGAATTAATTTCTCAAAAATTTTTCACCTCGAATTTTTCATTCAAAGAAAGTTTTTTCTCTTAATAAGTATTTCTTTGTTTAATTAAAAAGTTTCAATCGAACATATTCTTAAATAAAACATAATTTAAAATGGTTTAACGATTAAAAGTAAAATAATTTCCATTAAAAATTTTGCGTATAAATTAAAAAATTTTGGTTGTTAAAATTCGAAGATATTGCTTTCCTTCCGTTTTAATTTTTAAACTTCTAGTTGAAATATGTAGAAAATTTTGTTCAAAATTTGCTTGTATGTAGATATTGAACAATTTCACAAATATTCTACATATTTTTAAATCTTTTAATTTATTTTTCATAACATAATAAGAACACTGATAAATGTTCCAGAAATTCGAACTGTTTGACCTGATTTACGTATCTATTTAATACTATTTAAATTGCATATAATGTAAAATATTTTTTTCGTTCTCGCAAGTAAAAAAGATATATTGAAGTCACACTTAAATGAAACACCTTGTATCTCGTTTCTTTTGTTGCCGCTTGTGTATTAATAATTGAAACGTGCACTACACTATACTATATTGCCGTATTGTTCTCATAATTAGTACTGTTTCGTAAGAAAAGTTCTATGTTTTTTTATTCCAAATGTTAATAAAAATGAAAACCAACTACAGCAGAAAGAAAATTTAAAAATAAATTGAAATTACAATTAGTGAACTGTAAGGGCCACGAATCAAGTCGCACATCTAATAATGATATAATGTATCTCATATCAAGCCGTCTTTTAAGATTGTGGAAGGATCATAATTAATATTAAAAAAGAAACGAGACAGTAATATGACAAAGAATTTTGATTAACATTGTCGAATTACTAAAAATTGTACGCAATTAATAATTTACATTTAGCTGTCACCTGCATCGTTAAATTTCTCGGCGTACTCTTGGAAGTTTGTCGAAGGAAGTCAAGAACATCTCGAGCGGTAGATCCTTTTCCCTCGCATAGATGTATCACGGCATCAAGCACACGATTCATGAACCGTGGATTTGACGCGTACACCATGGTTGATTTGTTTCCAACTTCATGTAACTATGTTGCACATAAAAACGATAGACATAGTATATATATATATACATATACACATATAACTATAATAATAATAATAAGAACAACAACAACAATAACATATGATAATATATAATAATGAAATATATAATAAATTTTACAAAATTACTAGCTTTTCCACTGTCATTTTCTATATTAAATGTAAATAATTCTAAATTAAATAACAATTCTTTTACATCAAGTTCTATAATTTTGATTATTTATAAATTTAATTTTAACTTCTTTAAGTCAATTAACATATCGTTGAATTTTTGTTTTTATATTAACCTATGCTGTAGATTATTATGATATAATTGTGATTGCAACGTGTCACCTAATAGTCAAATTTAGAAATTTACGAGAGAAATAAAAATGCTGATAAATATTGATCAAACATTGCAATATTGATATTTGTTCCTGTAATTTTTCGAAGCCCTACTGTGATTCGCAATTGGATTACAAATTCACATTTTTGAGAATCTAATTTAAAAAAAGAACTTCGACAGAAAATTGTTCTATCTATCAAATATTATAGAAAGCACCACATTTTGGATAGTCTACATATTATTTTATATTATTGTTTAATATTATTATATTCATTATTATTGCATATTTACATTTTCAAATTTGTTACATATAAATACATAAAAGCAGTCTATTCATAAAATTTTCATTTCTTGTATGTTATGGTAGAAACTTCTAATCTGATTTTGTTATATTTTATATATCGTACCTATGTAAAAAGTATAAATGTTAAGCTAACTACTGAAAATTCCATAAAAATATGAAAATAAATCTATCTTTTTGGATTATAAAATTTAACCAGTATATCGATTGCATATAAATACATAAGATATATAAATAAGTATACGTGTACTTACATACACGTAGTGATGAACGTAATTGAATCAGTAACAATGAAAGATTATCGATAATTTGAACTTCATAAAAGAAAATCATATAACAATCCACTTAATTTCATTTTAGCATAGCATAGAACCTCTATTTCAACAATTTTGAGTTTTCAAAAATTATTTTACATCATATAATGAATGGAAAAGTTTATAGTTTTCGAAAAAAAGTACCTTTACTTTCTCACTCGCTATATAATACAAAATTTTAGCATAGCATAGAACCTCTATTTCAACAATTTTGAGTTTTCAAAAATTATTTTACATCATATAATGAATGGAAAAGTTTATAGTTTTCGAAAAAAAGTACCTTTACTTTCTCACTCGCTATATAATACAAAATTATGTTTGGAAATAGAGATCTTGAGTTTTAATATGAGATCAAATAGATTGTTATATGATTTTCTTTTACAAAATTATAACAGATTAAATTGTCGACGTTTTTTAATCGTTATTAATTCAGCTCTTCACTGTATATATTCATCGAACTATTGATCCGTATTGTTTTTCAAATATTTTAAAATTGTATATATTTTTTTATTATTATACAAACAGTAAAAATTATAAAAGAAAAAGATTGTCCTATTGGATTGCGAATGTTGCAAATTTAAAGTTTTACGCATTAGAAGATGGTATTTAAATAGAGGTTACTTTTATCGTTATATATCATTGCATTATAACATCATTGTATCTTGATATTTTATATATTTTTGCACTGAATGCATTCTTAAATTTTCAAGTTTTTCATAAGTGCATAGAAATCCACCATCTAATAGTAATTTTAAAAAATTAAATAGCAAAATGCTTACTTACTTCCTGAAGATTTAAAGTAACATAGGTTTTCGAATCAGTGCCGTCATAGTTAGATAATAATTAACAAAATAATTGATACTATAATCATGCAAGTAGACATTTTTCCAAACTGCAAATTTAATTAAAACACAACAAATTTTACTGAAATCAACAGTATATAATCTAATACGTTGCTGGGCACTTTTATTCTTATTTTTTTATTTCGATTCTATGACCAAACATTGCTAATTTCAGTAGGTATATTGCAATATATAATATTAGCAAAAATTGTGATGTAATTTACCAAAGCCATCATAAAAGGATGTTACATACTCGACATAATTCTGTTTTTCAAAAATAATCAAAATTTATTGCGTAAAATTATATTTTGCGAATTACTTATATACATATATAGATATTTCCATATATATGCTCCACACATATAGATATTTTCGTATATATATTATATACATATATAGATATTACACATATTAGTATCTTTCATATTCATTCTCATAATAAAAAAAAATTATTTAAAAAGAATTTATTTTATGATATTTCATATTATAAAATTTATTTATGATATTTTATATCAAAGCAATTTCGTATATATATTTTTATAGCAACATAATAAGCGCAATATCAAAAATACAAGCTTATTATTGACACTCTAAATAAAGACATTTACATCATAAAGACATTTACATTTTTAGAAATTAACATGTGTATGTATAGAATGTTCTTCAGAAGATAAAGTCTCGTTTTCATTATGAATTAGAGTATGCATGTGTCGTAAATACGCCAATATGAACGAAGAATATTTGAAATAGGGCAGACGAGGAATAATGTACATCAAAAGAAACGAATGTTTCAAGAATTTGTATGAGAGGAGAACATTGAGTGCCAGCAAATGTCTTGTATGATCTTGAATATTTCAATAATCTGCTATAGTAATGTAAAAATCTGTTCAATAACTGTTGTACTTTGACAAGCTGCAGGCTTTCTTAAAACTAATCCTATAAGTAAATTTTGAAAAGATTTGTGTAATTCGAAATTTTACATAATACTACCAAGTTTAATAATAATAAAACATATGAATTTTTATGATGACTATGAATAAAATGAAATTTACAAATTATACATCTTTCGACTATTTTATTTCACAAACAATTGCACAATCTATGACCTGTAAAACTAATTATTATTGTTGTTGTTGGTTAATAAATTATTATAATAATATATATATTTTAATATATATTAATAATAATTATTAAAAAAGATCTATTTTTATCTATTAATAATAATACACTCGTCATTATTTATTATGTACAAATTATCCTTCTTAAGTGCAAATTCTTTTATAACACAAATGATTTAACGTCAAATCTGTGATTATCTTTAAATCCGATCTTGCAGTTATCTTTCTTTGATGTTCAGCATAATATCGAGATCATTGTCACGTACTATTCAAGCACATACTTCGTTCATAAGCATCCTGATGGTTTACTAGCAAAGAATCAATTAATCGAAGAATACCTGATGGTTTACTAGCAAAGAATCAATTAATCGATTAGAGAAGATGGTGTAGGAAATTTATTTTCGATAGTTGTAAAAAAGATTAGTAATGAATCAATAATTGAATAACGACTCTTTTTATTTTGATTTAGTCCCCATTGAAAAAGAGATTAAAATATATTAAACAAAACACTTAGAAAAATTGAAAGGAAATCTAGTATCTGATTTGAAATCACTGTCAGATTATAAAAATATCAACATAACATCGAATAAAATGAAGAAAATAACAATACATATATCGAAACTAACATATATTTATTAAGTATTGCTTAAGTATCCTTTTCGAGGAGACTTTCAATGTAAGAAATGTCTTTCAATGCGAGAGTGCAATTCGAGAAGACTTTCAATTACCATGTCATACTCTACTTAGAATAAAACATCTCGTCAATGATAACTTTTTCCCTGTGTTCACTCATCCAAGCTTACGTTTTGTACACTCCAAACTGTTAAACGAAACGATAATTCTTATGAATTTTCAATAATTTCCTAATAACTTTTAAAATTTATTCCATTATTATTGTTGTTTATAAGCTTCACGTTAGACAAAGATACATACACTCTAGGATTCCGTGAATTGGCTATGATGAAAGGTTTTCGTCGAATGAAAAGCGACCTGATTATCAACGGATGTCGCGGTGAACTGAATTGCAAGTCAAACGTATCCTCGAAAGTACCTTTCTCTCCGTGTTGCTTTCGCACTCGTGTATGTACCCTCGTGGAACGATGTGTTTGCCAGTTGAGGCTTGTTTGCTGGAATTTGTGGCCTACTCGTTTTCCAACGTGAACGCCGTGGAAAAGCACCGTTTTGTGTCCTAAGTAAGTTCCAAAGGATTCTAAACGATGTCCATGATAGCTACAAAGGAAAAGCAGACGAATTAATTCGCTAATTCAATTCCTTTCTGCAGCCGTCAATTGGCTGCACCCGCACGTCCGTCGAACCGCAGTTACAGAATAGTATTAATTATCGTCGATCGACCGCGTAATTGAAGTGTTCTCCCTCGGTCGTGAATGCACGTATTCAAGCGTGATGTGGGATCATTGTTCAATGCACAACTTGAACGACGAATTTCGTGAAAGGAAATAGAACGAGGGAAATAGAATGATTTAAAGGTTTTTAAAGAGATTCCATGTCTGCAACGCAGAAAAATTCACTTAGAATCAGAAGCGATGGAATATTGTGATATTCTTGGTGTAATCTTGAATAATTCATACAAATTTTCTCACGTTTGAAATATCTAAATTTCGAAGAACGAACGATTAGTTAAAGATAAGATAAAATTATCGAACAGAATTAATTATGTTATGTGAAATAATTATTATTCATAATTTTGATGTCTATGAAAGGTTTATAACGTAACGAAAGAAAGTGTGTTCTCTGGAGGAAAGTGTTTTGTTAATAAAAGAAAAACTACATAATTTAATATTACATTTTTCAGCTTGTCAACACTTACTTGTTTACAATAATCAAGAACGGAATTCATAATAAGACACATAAATAAAAAATTTCCCCTTTGAAATTATAAGAACAAAATAGATAAGATTTCCATAATTAATTGAGGAGTATCTTTGCAACACTTTTTGCAACCAATAATTCGAAAATCGACGCGCGAAATTATATCGAATATCAATATATTTTATATTTTTTGTTTTGTTGGTACAATATATCTTTTATTATAAAGATTTATCTTATTTAATATTACGTATTAGATTTTAAATTACGATATATTATATATATAGAAAGGATGTTGCCATCTTAAATAACTCCGCTGTTTTTAAAGAAATGAAAAGAAAATTACATTAACGGAAGTTATTTAATGCGTAAGTTATCCAATATTTATTAAATATAATTTAATTGTTTTAATTAAATAAAAATCCGAAATTAGTAATAATATAAATGAATTATATATATAAATGTTAATAATATATCAAAATATATTTAAATTAATTTAGATATAATTTTTGTAATTTAAATTTATTTAAATAAATAATATATATTTAATTAAAAAAGTATTTAATAATTAATAATAATATATAAAAAATATTTTTTAAAAATAATAATAATAATATTAAATTAAATATATATATATATATGAAGTTAATATTATGATATTATTATAAATCTAATAATAAAATATAAAAATTTGATTTTATAGAATATGTCTACAATATGGTATTAATGATATTTTATAAGTGAAAATTTCAATGTTATCTCTATTTTTTTAAATAGAAGAATGTGTTTTTCCATCCATTGATCAGTTCGATAAATTGACAAGGAAATGTTTTAACTTCAGTTTTATAAAATTTATACATAGGAAACAAGGACACTATGAATGGAAGCATACTCCTCTTGTCTTTCATAAATTTTATAGAATTGAGATTGAAATATCCTAAACTAATAATTTTTCAACACACATGAACCAATATTTTTTATAGAATATGTCGAGCTGCATTGATTAATGGATCGATATTATAAAAAAGTAAAGGTGACACTGGAGTTTAAATCTCCGAAATCTACAGAAAAATTATTACTGCCATATCATAGCCTCCTTTGTACTGAATAACTTCCATTAATAAAATTTTTTCATATCTCCAAAAACAACGAAGATGTTTGAAGTGGGACACATAGATGGGATTCTGTACATATATGCAATCGTACGTGCATAACACTCGAATATATTTTCATTAAAAAACCAATTGTTTTTTATAAATATTTTATTTCAGAAATAGATATCTAAAAACGTTAGGCGTTTCAAGCGAATTAATGAACGAATCAGAACATATTGTGAGGGAGGATCGGTCCCAAGACATCATGAAGCAACGAGTCCTACTGGCTCTCGCCAACTTGATCACCTCCTACGCATCTTTCTTGTAAGTACTTTCTTGTAATTATTGCTACAAAATCTTGAATTAAAACTAGACGTTTATTTGAAACTGTTCTATCATATTAGCTACTTATATTAACTATCTGTTCAATTTAATATTATGACGATTTATCTATTGTATTATACACTCAGCTTTTTCATTGCATTAAAAAAGATAAGATAATATAACAATTTACAGTTTAATATAATACATTATTTTTGTATTACATTCCTTATATAATATATATTGCATTATTACATTATTCTTATATTATCCCTTAATATTGTAGTATCGTAGATTATTATCGTAGGTCGTTGTTAAGTTACAACCTGTAGTTGTAGTTATTATATTTTTAGTAGCGTTTAATTATACTAGATAACTTGTAATGTTTGCTGATCGTAGGAATGCATGAAAAGAAAAAAAGTATAGCTGTGATAGAAGAGACGTTTTTCAGTTTGAAAAGGAGAAACTCGAGCGAATGGAAAATAGAGTTGTCGATTTGAATTGTAAGAAAACGTCGATTGAGTTGTAAAAAAGAGTTTATTTGAGTTATGGCCGCGAGTATTAGTTGTTAATCTGTGTTCGTTACCTTGATTAATCCCAGCATTGCTATTAAATAAATATTATTCATATTTAATCTCTACAATATGACACTATTCTACAATTTAATGTAATATGTTACATATATTATTTTTGTTAATGTTTATGCCTTTCGATAAAGAAAAATCCTGCAATCAATAACAATTGAAAGAGAATCAATTTTATGTATCAAAACGATCGTAATTCATAAAAGAATAAGCTTGTAAATATCAAAAATATCTACGGCTATGAAAATTGCATGTCAGTCATTTGATGGCAAAGGCACTCGAGTATAATTAAGTCATGCGATTGATTCTGCATGATGGGTAGAGCTAAGTTGAAGATACATATATCCTCCCCCTAGTCTCTCCGTCCGTTCGATGAGAGACCGTAACTGCAGCGATGGAATATTCGGAGTTGGACGAGCGTTATAATGCAGATCGTGGAAATCCTGTTTGATTCGAACCCTATTGTCAGACAATTAACCCAATTCGAACCGATCGCTGAATAACCCTCCGTTTCTTGGCGTTCTTTGCATAATTGTTCATTTCTCCGTTCCATCATGTGGATAATTTAATTAAGAGTTTTGAAAACATCACTCGATGTTCGGCGTACACTCTGTTGCTACCGAAGAAACGCGAGTATATATATATATATATATATATATGTAAAATAATTTTTCCTTGTTGTAATATCGATTTTTGTGCATCAGTATTTAATTAAATTTTATATATTAATATTTACATATAAAACTGTAAAATAATTAAACTTAATGTAAACTGTTGAATTAAAACTGTAATTAAAAAAGCAATTTTCGTTGTTGTAATATCGTTTTTTGTATGTCGATGTTCGATTTTATATATAAATAATTGACAATTAAATAAATTTTATTAAATTTAATTGTAATCCTATATTAGCGAATGTGTAAAAGAGTTATAATATTTATCATAGTATTCATTGAAATTAAAGTTTCTTTCACGTTTACCTCACCATATTTAATTACAAATGACGATATTGAAAAAATCGGTATAATCAAATTATGTGCCAGAACAATATTGGAGAATAGATATATAATATATAAATATGTTACAATAGATTTATAATAGATAAATATACACTTGTATAATATACAATATATTCTTTCTCGGCATTTTAATATTAACAGTCAATGGTAACTGTTTAATAAATATAAATAATTAATATCATTAATGGTAATTGATTAATAAATATCAATAACTGAGTGTTATAAATATGACAAGACTAATATATTATGATAATTTAGATATAATAATAATAATAATAATTTATATAATTTACAATATATAATAGTAATAACTAATAATATAATAATAATTTTTATATATATTGTAATAATTTATTATAATATTACTCAAATTCTATATGTTCTCCGTGCATATTTACATATTTGTCATTCATATTCACTTATTTTATAAACATAAATTTCATATGCATTTTACATATTGTTTCATAAGCTTTGTTCATAAACATCCGCAATCTAATAATAAATTATATTAGTAATTTGAGATATAAAAATTTTTCATATTTATAGATACATAATATAGCCGATCTTGTGTATATACATATTATATAATATATCACATAATAACTACTTTTTGTAAACTAATTTTGGAATTATTTACAAATATTTTGTAAACTTTGTAAACAAGCTTTACAACTATTTAAAAATATTTTTTTGAAAAATTTCACATTGATATAGCAATTACAAATTTTATTGCTGCAAAACTTATTTCATTTGTATCCTTTTTTTAAATTTCTATTGCACATGAATGATTCTTGATGATTACTCGCAATTTTTAAAAGCACTGAAAATAGATTCTTTCATTATTCTAAATATTTCGAACTCATTCAATTTTAAATCATTTAAAAATAGGTGAAAATTTGAATTTTCTTTATTAAAGAAGTTCTTAATAGAGGAAAGTGAAGAAGTATGGAAGTCTTATCTCTTTGTTTGAATCGATCGTCAGAAGAAAAATTGGATCAAACGATAACTCTATAATTCCTCGCAAATTTTACTATCTCCATGAGAAGTAAAATATTCTCGTCAACCTACAAAGGAAATACGCCTTGGTATTTACGTAAAAGACTAGCAAGAGGTCGAGATGAACGTTAATCAGCCATATGAAAGAAAAACGTTCTGTGAAATGCATCATTCGAATCCTTATTTCCCTCGCAAACAGGTCAACCGTCTTTTAATCATTTCAATATGTAAATCCTTACATAAGCATATCCAAAGCTTTTTACATGTATCTCTAGAATGCGCCACTATATCGAGGAAAGTCTGTTTCGTCGGGAAAAAACACGGCGAAAAGAATCAAAAGATCGAAAGGTACGATGTCAGTGAACAAAGGAGACTGTCGTTACAGGCGATTCTAGAAAACAGACTAGGCAGCAACAGTAGCGGATAACAGTAACAACGTGTCCTATCGAACAGCTGTTTTCATCGTGACCTAAAAGAACGGACAGGCATTAAAATGCCTCTTTATTTCGGTTTAAAAGCGATCTGGCCGCAATTTTCGTTCTATCCTGCCAAAATTCTCTCGGCCCCATTTTCAACCGCCGAGTGTGTACACTGCACCACGTGTACACATGTGCTGATTGTGCTGTGAAACATAAACGAAACACGGCATTGAACACGAGAGAGAAAAATGAGGATCGAGAGTCAAAAATTTGTTACCCTCCTGTTTTTTTCTTCTTTCCTTATTTTCCTAATTTTTTTTTTCGAGTGAAGATAAATGAAGACAAGTTTAGATAATTTGTGTTTTTTTTTTGGATTCTTTTCGCTTTTAATTTTTCTCAAAGTTTTTTTGAAGGAGGAGAATAACAATAACGCTTTATATTGTGAATGAAAGTAATTTCGTCATAAAGGATGAAATACATATGTCGAAGAAAGAATAAATTATATGGTGCTTCAAAGGGAAAAGGGGGAAATTGTTGATTCATTGATCAAAATGAGTTTAATGAAAAAACATTCCGATTCGTAGGACGAATCAAAAGATTTCAGTACAAGAGACAATGTATAAAATAATTAGAAGAGTTAGAAAAATTTTAAGGCGTATGTTAATTTAATAATACTGATAAATCAAAATTACTATTCGTTTAAGTTAAACCAAATTTAACGAAACATTCAATTATTGATACAAAAAAGTTTTCTGAAATATTATAAATTATGAAATAAACTCGAACATACTAAAAAGATATGTAGGAAGTTTGATAACTATTGATATCGGGATTTCTCACCGATTTTGATGACCTTGAAATATGTTATCCTAATTGCCATTCCGAACAACTTTATATATTGTACGTTATCGTTGTTCGGCCTTAGTTTTCGAAATATCCACGAAAACATAATTTATACTTTTTAAGGAATTTCAACCGATTCCATCGGTTTCATCACCGATTTCAACGATTTTTAGATTTGTAATAGAGCATTCGAGGTTATATAGTTAATAGTTATATAGTTAATTATTTAGAATTTTGGTCAATAATCTTAAAATAAATTATCATTTTTTTCTACAGATTCTTTAAGTCATTTGTTTCTCTAAAATTATTTCAAAATCATGAAAGGACAGTATTTCTAACAAATTCGAACGATGTCGTTTTAAAAATAACTGATCATTAAAAATAATGATCAATAACTTGATCACTTGATTAAAAAATATTTTTAATATCAATAACAAATTTTATTTTATAGATTTACTTTATACGTTTTTATTTCATAGGTTTACTTTATACGTTTTTATTTCATAGGTTTACTTTATAAGTTTTTATTTTTATTTTATAGGTTTATTTTATAAGTTTTTATTTTTATTTTATAGGTTTACTTTATAAGTTTTCATTTTTATTTTATAGGTTTACTTTATAAGTTTTTATTTTTATTTTATAGATTTACTTTATAAGTTTTTATTTTTATTTTATAGATTTACTTTATAAGTTTTTATTTTATAGGTTTACTTTATAAGTTTTCTTTTATGGATTTTATTTTATAAGTTGGATAAGACTATCTATTGTACATACTAAATTAACCGCGCTGTATGGCGGCCGACAACCTACACTAGTATTTTTAAAATTTCTTGCTTTGATTAAAATTTAAAAAATATATATATAATATACAAAGTATATAAATTTAAAAATGTACAACTGCGTTTCGTTGCAAACATTATTTTATAATTTGTCATAGATTATTTCAATGAATACTAATGGATCAATAAATGAAAACAAAGATATAAGTGCAAAACCAAAATATAAATCAAAATGTAAATACAGAACAGACTCGTGAAATGTCTCATCTATGGTTGTTTACGAACAGAAATTTGTAATATAAACATATTCTAAACATTAATAATACGATATACGAGATGACAAGTATATTTCTGCGAATATCTCAAAAATTATTATAAAACCGGACGTCGCAGCGATAATATATGTACATATATAGAAAAAAGTTATTCTAAATGACGACCATGACAACATACAGGATGTTAATTTTAAGTCGAACATCTAAATTAATTTTTCGCCTGCTATTGATGTTAAGAAAAAATGGCTTTAATAGGATTTAAAAGAATTTAAGTGGATTTAAGAGGCATGCATTAGATGTTACTAAAAAAATCCTGTGAAGGTCACTTTGACAATTTTTTGCCATATCATCGTATTTTTTGGCATATTAACATCCATTTATGATACATTGTTACATCGTCGACATCAAGACGAATTCAATGACCTACCATGATCTGAAATGACTTTGAAGACTTTATTAGTGTTAACAAAGTTCATTTATAAAATCTTAAATGAAAAATTTTATTCTACACTTTTCCCTGCTCTAGTTTTCACATGCTACAGAACACTGTATATTAAACTTAGTATTGGAATTAATAACATATCTTTAAATATATATCACTCAGTTATATGAAAAGTGAAATTACTCATTGATCTTGATAATACATCAACATATGTTAAACGATACATCAAATTAAATCGGTGAGGTACGCTCTTTTCTACATAATTTCTCAAATTCATCTCTTACAGTATTAGTAGAAACAAAAAATTATAATATTAAGATTCCTGTGCATTGTAAATTATAAAATATTTCATATAACTCAAATATCTCTTTCATTGTTCTTATTACTTTTCTATGTATTTATCAACTACACATACCATCATTTTGTAAATTCATCTAATTTAGTCCTAGTTTCATTTAAGCTCTGCCTTGTGGTTGAATTTATATTCAATTCATTCAAAAATTTATAGATATCGTCCATGCTTATACCTTCCGTTTCCTTTTATTCGTCTCTTTACATCGCTGCCCATTTCCAACAATCCTTTTCGTAATAGGTGTATTATATAAAACACCTTCAGTTTGCAATAGTGGAGAACGTTACGATTTGACCAAACGTCCTTAATACCTTTAGATGCAGCGTATACGAAAAACGATATGACATGTTCTGCAAGACTTGTCTCATAATATCTTCACAAAGACACATACACTATTTCTCGAAGGAATTTACAAATAAATCGATTTATGAAGTATCCAAAAATTTAATGTTCAAACTTTGTCGATATATTTTATAAAATATCATCTAGCAAAAATTCAATAAATTCTACGTTAATAAGTAAAAGAAAAACTTATATGATAATTATATGAAAATTATAGATACTTGTGCGTATCCCTTTATTAATGCAAGTTAACATTAATCTTGCATCTCTTAGATTTCTACTCATGGGAAACACTAAAGACAAAGATTACGTTGAAATATTTTCACGAAATGAATTTATTACAAGAATAAAAACTGCGTGCAACGAAATTAGATGATATCACCAAAATTAAATCCATTATAAATCCAATAGCACATCGATATCAATTTTTTATGTATGCCAGAATTCAACTGAATAACATCTGGACATGAGATAATTTTTTATACAAAAATAAAGAAAAAAATGAAATAAAACTAAAAATAAGATCTTAATTCCGGAAAAATCAAATTTCGAAATCCATTGTATGGTATAAAATTAATACTAATTGTGTTATGTATTAACTAATTGTAAGATATGATCATGATATATGACATAAAATGCCCACTCTATTTTAAAATAATATCTATTTAATAGTTAATGAGTTTAAAAAAGAATAAAAAAATGTTTTATCAGTTATGTTTTATTATATACAACTACAGAACTAATGGGAATGCCGTGCATCCTTTAATAGCAGAGAACAGCACGTAAATTATCGTTAAGTTACAATATTCTTTGCTCATATAATTCATCGTCTTGATAATTGAAGGAGAAATGATTACTCATGTAAGCAATACAATAGAAGTTCCATTATTCTGGATATGTCTCACGATGAGTTGTATTTTACTCGAAATTTGAAACTTGATTTCCTGGAATATTTCATAAGGCTTAGATGAAAAAATTGTATTCTATATTGTTTTCTTATTTTTTCACGAGAAATCATCTCATAACTTCTTGTACATGTTATTCGGACAGATCTTGTACATATATACAAGATATAATACATATTCAAATAAAAGTTAACTATAAATTTTTAATGAAACTTTGTAAAATTATATTATTATTAAATATTATTATAAAGTTATATTATAAAGTTATTTAGTCTCATTTTTATCTTTGTATGTTTTTATCTATATTACATTAACAAAGTTAGAGTATTAAATCTTTGAACATCCTGTATAACATTCGAAAGATAAATAAAACTAGTACTGCCATGAAACAATTTTATCGTAGATAGTCGTAGACTATCGAAGTTTTAATATCTTAACTCACAACAACATAAATCAATGAAGAAACCATATTCAATAAATTTAATTATATTTACGTATTATTTATAATATAAAATTCATATCTTTTTAAACATCAAAAAAAAAAGTGGAACAAAAAATTAATCATTTACATTACTTTCTTCTTTTTCAAGTTAAATACTATAGAATAACATTTGTAGAATAATAAAAGGAAATAAAAAATTTCTATTTGTATCAGTATCAAAACAAAGAATATTCAGTCATAATTATTTTATTAATTATTAATTATGAATAGAAGCTTGTTATTTTTAATATAATGAATAAATGAAATTCATTATATTAATGAATAGATTGTATATGTATATGTTTATGAATTTGGAAGAAATATAAATGTACAAAAGTATATAAAATAGTCCATAGTAGAATACACTTTATATTTAAGAAATGTACCAAATCTTTAGTTAAGTTTTATTTTTTTAATACAAACTTATTTAAACTTTTATAGTCTACTAATAAAAAATAATAAAATTAGAGAAAATGGGGACAATTTTTATTTTGTTCCAGTATTTGTTCCAGTACTACCCAGTAAAGAATGAAGATTTACTAATCATTATTTTTTAATGTTAATACATATTTTTGCAATTCTCTCGGTTTCAATATTTCAATTTCACCAACGTTCTAAATATTAAAATTATTAAATTTGGATATCCCTTTCTCTTATTTTTCACATATTATAACTTGTTCGAGATTCAGAACCACGACATTCCAAGTACTCCTTAATTCCAAGTACTCCTAAACGACGCGAACTCGATGGAAAGCAAGCTTTCACTGCTGTATATGTTAAAATTAATAGAGTAATTGAAGCTCTTTGGGCAATTTGCGATGTCGAGAAATATCAATTAACGATTCGTAGATTTGTTATGTACTACGAGATATGGCGATAAGTTCATTAATACAATTGTAGTAGAAAGAAAACTATTTAAACTTCTTTCACTTCGATAAAACTAATTCATTGGACAATTGAATGGCTGCGTACGTTAGATTTATTAAATTTTAGAGGACGGCATGAAAACAATTCATTGGCCCTTCTTCTAATTTGAAAAATGAAAATAATAATCCAATAATAAGAAAGCCGACTGAACTTTGTAACATAAGCTCTTCTTCACATACTCGTCGCTGTTTACTTTCCTGCTGTATAACTCTTAGACATCTGGAGCAACTAAACTTTGTCAAAGAGTTTTTCACATTATTCTTTCTTTTACAAAGTAAAAGTTTGTGACATAACTTATTCAACTACAGATACTGAGAAATATCTACTGTTCACGGTCTTGTTCACGTGTATATGAGATATAGTATGTAATGATTTCATTAGAATACTTGTAATGAAAAATATGTCAGTATAAGTGCGTTTTGTAAAAAAATAGCTCGTAGACGACTGACTGCTCAAACTTGTAAAACTGAGAAGCAACTCCTGCAATAGAAAAAATCAATGTACTAGTTGAAACTAATTGGGTGAATCCTTGGGCTATCGACTTCTAAGACGTTTATATTTATTAAGAACCCAAAGAGAAAAAGTTTATTTCATGCAACTTTTTTGTTACGTGATAGAACAGAAAGTTCTTAATTAGGATATTTTTCAGATCTGCAAAAAATTCCGATTTTTTCATGCGGACAGTGTCGATGATACTTGAGTTGTTAAGTGAAAGTTTTCATTTCATAAAAAAAAATGTTTGGATATTTTCATTTCTTTAAAACTTGAAACTCTTCTATTTCTGCAGCATAGCATTTTTTGTTTTCATATTTTTCAGTTTAGAACACAACTAAATTTATATAAAATAACATAAAATATAATAATGCAAAGATTAATTCTATTATGATAATAGAACCTTCGCTTCATACATTTTCGTATTTTCGCCACAAATCTTGTTGATTCCTTTTTTTTCTTAACCATAATAATACTAAAATATAATGAACAACGTATTCGTGTCTATTTTGCCAGACTGTAAACAACAGGACAGATAAATTTTCGGTGAAAATACGAAATCATGTGAATGTTATTGGTCATTACCGATTCAGAAAAATTACTGGATCAATCAAAAGACCATATCGTGTGAATTTATTAGAAATATATATATAGCGTGTTAAAAAAATCGATAACTGAAGAGCATATTCACCAAGAGGTGTAAAAAATGTTTAATCAACGTAGATCCTAAAGGCAATTGTTTTGATAAAAAATCAACTTTTATTACTCTGTTTCATAAGTAAATCTTGCAATACATGCTAAATATTCAATCGAAGGAAGAACACAGAGGAATTCAAAGTATTAATTCAAAATTGTAAAAAATAAGATTATTACAATATCAACAAAGATTGCTTCATAAACGCAAACGTACTATGCTGAACTTCAGTATTCATTCGGATAGCGTCGTTCTCGTATTGTTAACAATGTCAATTCATTGTTCTAACATGGAAATGGCAAATATGCATTTCGTGTATGGCCTTACAAGTTGATAATAAGTATGGAATGTTTCTCGTCATTGGACGTAGAGAAATATCCCAATAATCGACAATAATAAAAGTTGATCTGATCCCGTCACACCAGGGAATCGAAGAAAACGAACAAGCCGACTCCTTAGCCAAAGAATCAACAATCGACCAAACAAAAGAAACCAACATCCCAATCCCACACCAAGACCTTCTAGCTTCAACGACCAAAGCGGAAAGAGAAGAATGGAACAGAATTTGGACTACGACAAATAGAACCAAAATACATGACATAGCACACCATTTCTATCAAAAAATACCAAATNAGCAGAAAAGAAAGGATAGCTATGACCAGGCTTCGAATAGGACACTCCAAGATCACACACGAATACCTACTAATCAAAACAAAACCTCCTTTCTGCAACACCTGCAACCTACAAGTCACCACCCAGCACCTACTACATGAATGCAGAAAATACCGAAGCATAAGAAGTAAATATGGATTAAATTAAACGAAAACACCGCTCTAACCTGCCAGAAACAACAAAAAAACGTTATCAATCTACCTAAAGGAGACCCAACTACTAGGCCAGTTATAAAGAGTCAATTTTGACACGTCGCTAAAGACCTCGTAGTCGATTCGACGCTAAACCTCCATTTAAAAAAAAAAAAAAAAAGTTGATCTCTCATTGATACAATGAGCTTTTAGGATCTATGTTGATTAGATATTTTTTACATTTCTCAGTGAGTATTATACGCTATTTAAATGTCGGGCCTTTCTTTTTTAACATCCTATATCGTATATACATACATGCATACATACATAGTAATCGCTGAGTAATACATAGTATTTTATTTATTATAATCACATAGTATTCCCTGAATAGGATAATCAATGATTTACAACAGGATGCCAACACGATTAAAAATTACGAGTAAAGAACTTTATTTTTAACTCAAAAAATCATTAGTTTTATTGACTTTATTAGTACGCAAAGGATTTAACATGTATTTGCAAAAAAATCAAATCAACTTTTCCTGAAGAATCGAACAGTATTGATTTATCTAGTATGATCATTTAATGCACGACGTGTAACATAAAATTCAATGTATTGCATAAGTATGAGAGTAATTAAATTGCAAATTTATTCCTTTGAGCCGATAATTGCATCGTTAACTTGTAAGAAATACGAATCACGCAGCTGCGCTGTGAAATTGCAACAGAATAGCGTCGTTCGTGTGCATTGGGCCTTCGAAGGAAGTCGCAGTGCTTTCTAAAATTAGTTTATCCAATCATTACTAATACAATATATTGTAAATAAATCAAATCATACGTTATTAATGTTCTTCTTTGTATTTTTAAACTTAAGCTTTTAGTATCTTAGAGTCGATCGGCTTTGTGGGTTTCCCGAGAAATACTTTGAGCCGATATAGAGGCTTTTCATTTCTAATGTATTTTAAACACACGTAATGACATTTTATTTTTATAAAATAAATTTGTATAGTGAACCTACGTTTACTGGGAAATAATTGAAAAATTAGGTGAATATTGTATCTAATTTAAAAACCTCAACGCCTTGAAAGTAAAGAAAAAAATTGTGCATAGTAAGTGAAGATCAAGAACAGTACACATGTTCTACGTCCAAGGAGTACATGAAGAATGTTTTCATCATCATTTATGCAAAAAGAACTTATAGCAAGAAAACTTACGACTTTCCATATTATTCTTATAAAAATATGTTTAGCCTTTTGTATTCCGTGAAATATAAATTTTCCACTTCCACAAAATTATGACAATGTTTATATTCAAAAATAAAAGATTTCCACAAAAAAAAAATTATTTCTTTTATTATTCATTATAAACTTTCATTTCCGGATAATATATATATATATATGTATATATATATATATATATTATCCGTAATTATACGTAATTATATCCGTTAATATATAAATTATCCTAATGAATAATAAAAGAAATAATTTTGTTTTTGTGGAAACATTTTTATTTTTGAATATAAACATTGTCATACTTTTGTGAAAGTGGAAAAAATTATATTATGTATATAATACATGATTTTCTTTTTTCTTCACGTAAAATTAACAATAAAATAAAATAAAAAAAAAAGTATCTGTTGAAAGTATCTTCATTTTTAAGAGAAATATTAATAGATACCTCAAAAATCGCATACTTTTCAAGGTATTTTTGGATGGTATCTGAAAAACTTATAAGATATTATTGGGTTAGTATACTTTTATAAAAATCATACACATATTTTAAAGTTTGTTTAAGTAATTACCTTTTCATATTAGATTTTTAATTTTTCAAATTGTAATTTAATTTTTCAAATACGCGAAAAGAGAAATCAATCGTTTGTATATTTGTTTCTTCGAATTACTTTGATTTCTATTTCTAATTCTTTTCAAATTATATAGTTCATAGCAATAGATAAATTATTTCGTAAAATGTTTTTAGAGCGGCTACAGGAGCGAAAACGTCCACAAGGCAAAGGACGCAAAGCAACAATCACGGCAACATCAGCGAGCTGCTGGACAATCTGCTTCGCGGTTACGACAACAGCGTCAGACCGGACTTCGGTGGTCCACCAGCCACGGTTGAGGTCGATATCATGGTGCGCAGCATGGGTCCGATTTCCGAAGTCGATATGGTTCGTATCACTTCGTTTCCTTTTGTTTCTCTTAGTAGCAACGACAATAGACCTACTATTCGATACCTCAATAAACAGTTGTACAATTGTTTGAGATCTTATTCATCATGGCAGAAATTCCATTTCACTCATTGAATAATTCGATAAGTATAGAGGTACATTTGTTGGTTTCATTAACTGTAGAAAAATATGTGAAAAAGAAATATTTTAAAAAGGAGTTTGTTTTGCTTTATAAAATTGGTATGGTGTAGTAATTATTTATGTTCATTAGGACACATTTCATATCGATAGAGCGAGGATAATATAGATCAAATGTAACACAGATATTAGAAATATTATATAGAATAATATGTTTTACGTATGAACAGCGATTATAAATATGTTTAAGTATGGATATCTATTCAGGACATTGAATCTTCAGAATTGATCTTTAAAACAATTCTGATCTGAACAATTCAAAAACATTTCAAGATCATTAAGATCGATGAAATGTCTAAATAATTACCATTATTATTAATGTACACGTATGCGTCGTTTATTTCAATGATATTTTTGTTATCTGTCGAATATTTTTACACGTTTCTTCTCGATCCTTTGAATATTTTCTACAGTCTCAACTTGCGATCTAAAAAGTTTTATAAAAATCTAAAAAATCTATTTCTAAAAATATACAATGTGGAAAGAAATGTTTGGTCTTGATTGTCATAAATAAATTCTACCTCCAATCTGACAGAAAAGCATAAGAAACTTGAGAAAAGCATAAGAAACAAAATTGACCTTGAATATCAAAGTCAAAATTTTCTTCATTTGCATTTTATTCTACTCATTACGAAGATCAAACTTGTCCAAAGAACCTAATCGTTCTTGAAAAATGGCAAGAAAGTCTTTTAATCATTTAACTTTTTTGTGTCCTCTAATAGTGATTTTATAGTTCCGGACGCGTCTTAAGAAATTGAAAGAAGCAGGTCAAGTGTACAAAGATACAAATCATACAACTTATTTTTTTTATTGTATCATCTTTTTTTTATTGGTAAATTCTGATATGTAAAAACATGACCTTGAAATGACACTGACGTCCAAAAAAGTTTTAAGTTTTTCTTATAAGGAATGGTCATTTTCATATTGCTGCAAATCCCATTGAGAAAAATGTATACGATTTACAAAATCTGTTCTGCGAAGATCTTGATGTAAAAATAAATGATATGAGTATCAATTTTTTTCAATACTATCCGTATTATGTCAGTCTTAAAAATGCCACTCTTACACTCAAATTGTCGTAGATTCACATGTGGATTTTCATTAACTGTAGCTATAGTATTGTATTTCCTTTATTTCTTTTGTTATTGACAATTTTAGTCATCACACGCTTTTTCATGACGTTGTCAGTTTGACAGCAATTTTTGACTACCTTTGTATTTTATGATAGTCAATTATAATTAGGAAATGTATCTTTGTACACTAGAATTGTTTCTCTTAAACTTAATCACTTTTAATGAATATCATATCGATCTTTTCTTACGTTGAATATTCCATTGTGAATCACTGACAAATTTCGGGATTTCAAACTACTTGAAGATTGTCATTGACGATGTAAATAAATAGTAAAAATGTTTTTTTGCATGTATTTATTAGGCTCTCGATTGTCGCGTCTTGGTCAAGATCTATAATCTCGATAAAAATAAATTTACATGTAAAACTTAACTTTTCAAGGTCATGTTTTTTACATATCGTACTTTTACGATGCAATAAAAAATATATATATTTAGTTGTATGAAAAAAAAACATCAATGACCTTGAAAATTCCGAAAAGAATGAGCTTGAAAAGAAAAATTCTTACCAGTTATTGGCCTTTCTATAGGTGCCATTTATGTTAGGCAAAAAATATTTTTTGCATCATTACAATTCAAAAAGATATTATATAAAATGCATATACAATGTACAATAATACACAATATATTTAATACATACACGTGTTAAAGACCAAGTTTTCAAACAAGTCAATATTAATCTTCCTGTTATTCAATAAAGCTGAAAAATGACTAAAAAGTATTAAAATCTTTTAATGTGTTAATTTAAGTTTTAAATGCACAGTGATCTCGATTGGTACAACATGTAGCATACATATAGATAATGTATTCAAATAAACTTATACTGTCAAGATATTATACAAAGTATCGATATTATCGAATAAATAGCACGTAAAATATACAGGGTGATCCTCGTAACGTGACGACATCAAATGACTCATAAAATAATTTGTTGTACGAAAAAAATGTTCAGATAGCGGTTGCATGGCTTGTATTGTAATCAGTTGTTATGTCATTTTTATCAAGATATGAAGGTCACCTTCAATTTTTTAAATGGAATAGTTAATATTTCTTCTCTAATTCGGATAAAGCGTTGAATTTTGCATAAAAAAAGGGTATAAAATACACCAAATAGGGTGTAAAATACATAGTTACTGAAATTAACGATCTTTTCTAATACAATGTAAAAACATATTTTTGGTAATATCTCAGTAACTATGTATTTTAGACTCTATTTGGTGTAATACTTTTTTATGTAGAAATCAACGCTTTATCCGAATTCAGAAAGTAAACTGATTACAGTACTGTATGTCCCCCTGGAAGCCATGCAACTTCTATTCTAGAACATTTTTTTCGTACAACAAATATTTTATGTATACATAATGCAACCAACAAGCTAAAATAGTACTTTCACAATAATTAATTTGCGATTTATTTACCTATTTTACATTTATTCCTCGCATTTGATAATTAACTCTTTTTTTCTAATAAAAAATAATTTTATTCGTAGCATATAAATCGGCTATTTTTAAATGCTCTATTTGAAGAAATTTATTCTCAAATCCTCTAAATCATAGTATATTGTTTATAACGAAGAAGATATTTAATCATAGTATACTAGTAGTATACTAGTACTTTTATAATGATTATTTAGCGTTTGATTCTATCGAAATTAATAATGTAAAACTTCATAATCGATTGATAGGTATACGCAAATATGTACGAAGATTTTATCCCAATAGTTGGATAATACATTATTACTTTAAAATACCACAATAATAAAGAAAGAAACCTTGTTAGCTAAAAAGTTTTACCAAATACTTTATAAATATAACGAGAACGAAATTTCTGCGCAGACTTATTCAATGGATTGTTACTTCCGCCAGTCATGGGTGGATCGACGTTTAGCTTTTCAAGGCGGCAAAGAAACTCTGGCGCTCAGTATATCGATGTTGGCAAGAATCTGGAAGCCAGATACGTACTTTTATAACGGGAAGCACAGTTATCTGCACACAATAACCAGTCCTAATAAGTTTG
Organism: Frieseomelitta varia; assembly: GCF_011392965.1. Lineage (NCBI taxonomy): Eukaryota > Metazoa > Arthropoda > Insecta > Hymenoptera > Apidae > Frieseomelitta > Frieseomelitta varia. The sequence continues at coordinate 56,800 of NW_025110015.1, read as the reverse complement.
TCAGACTTTATCAGGATGGTAGGGTACTTTATAGTTCAAGGTAAGTGAATATTTTCTACAGATATTATGATTTATATAATATTTTTCTGTAATATACACGGTCCACGTAACTTGATCACGAATAATTTTTAAGATATACTAAGATTGTATGAAAAAAATTTTTATACAAAAGTTGCATGGTTTGAATGAGTACATCGTGTGGTGAATATATTTTTTGTACAGGTGGAGATTTGAAAGTCATTTACACTTTTCTTTGAATGGAATGATATATTTTTTGTTCAATATAGCTCGACATTACTTGTAAGAAAAAATTATTATTAAATTAAGCATATTGAAATATTACTAGTTTCAGAAAGATATTTCAACTTTAATTTTATAAAATCTACACACGAATGCTGCCCGTGTCTTTCCTCATTTTTCATACGGAAAATTTTACAAAATTGAAGTTGAAATCTCTTCCTTTTTAATATACATAGGTTAATATTTTTTTATAGAGAATATTCCATTTCAAAAAGTAGAAATGACATTGAAATCTCCGAAATATTTCCATATATTAAACAAATACTGCACCATAAAATGTACTTCTCTAAACCATGTATCTTTTGTATAAAAAGTTCTTTCATATAAGACATATAAGACATACAACGCTTAGAAAGTATTTGCTTTTACATACTCTATATGCTGTTACATACATTTGTAACATTTAGATATTACTGATAATTATTTTTTCGTCGAATTTTGAATTTTTGATTTATCGTGAACATTTTAATGTAGTATCTATCTTTTAATTTTGAAATGATAAAGACTTTTCTGCTGGAATATAAACTAGAAATTTTCTGTTTAAAACTGAATTCAAGTTTCTTGAGAATAAAAGCCCAAGATCAAAATTTTCTTTGATCATTGACGAACAGAAACTGCAACTTTTAATTTGGAAGCTTCACATAAAAGTCGTTTACCTTCAAAAATCTTCAATGCGTAATTTTTTCCTCTAATCATAAAAGACAAACAACAAAATATCAACAAAATTTATAAATTGCATTTCTTTCCCTTTATATAATCTATTTTATTTAGAAAAAGAATCGTGATTGTACTCAAATTGTTTAAAAATTCGAACTAAAATATTATCCAGGAAACATAATTACAAAAAATGGAGCGATTGAAGGGTAAAATAAAAAAAAATTACAGAATAATGAGGAAAACAATAAAAAGGAAAAGAAACATATTATATTAATGTACGAAATAAGCCAGAATCTTGCAGTATCTTTCGAACAGTTGCAATCGGTCTGTGAAGTTTATAGGATTGTTCAAGTTTTCTGTTTTATTGCTATACGTCCATTTCACGATCGTCTTTTGCTTGACTGAGCATGATGTGAGCTGACTTGCGTTTATGTTAAACAAATTTATCATGTGTACACTGGAAAAACATTTGACAATAACTTATTGTTAGGACTGAATGATAAATTCGCTTCTGGTCAGATATTTTTGGAACGAATTCAACAACTTTTTAAAATTCAGTTGCTCACATAAAGTCCCCCTTCTCATAACACGATTATTTACTACGAAAGGATATACATAGTATATTCAAATAAGTTAAATGATGTTAGTTATTTACAAAACATAATCAAATTCCGTCTTTATGTGATGGTGATTTTAAAGTTCATTTTTGAACGTGAAAAAACATTTTCAAAGAAAATGTAAAAATATTTTTAAATTTAGGCATACGTGTAGAATTCAATATACAATAATATTTTTAAATTATTGATTCTAAACCAATAATAGGAAAATTTATGTACAATAATAAAATTTTAGTATTTATACCAATGATATTTGATCAATCTATTCATTTTAAGTCATATTAACAGAGATTATAATATAAATTAAAAGTTAGCAATTTATTCAGTTTATTATTATTTATATAGATCTTAATATTACTATATTGCAACAAACAAAATTTTTATCATCACCTACTTCTCCGATAATAATAAAAATATTCTAGCAAACATGTAGTTTAAAATTATACAAATTATCTATTAGCGATATTCAGATTTATACGGTTACTTATAATTAAATACCTTTAAACTTGTTTTATAATTTCAACTTAAATATTATAATTTCAGTTAAATAATTAAAAGGTCCGTTTTATCGCTAAAGAAATATAATTTAACGATACAGTCGGTTACAGAAGTATGGGCAAACCTTCTTGCAATATTTTTGTGAAAATAAATGATATATTAATAAAATCCCATAAATAGTTTATTATATACAAAAGTAATGTGTGCAATAGCTGTTAATTTCCAATAATGAGTTATACAATAATAATACGAGTAATACAAAAATTCGTGAGTGAAGAAGATATTGACATATGAGGGATTTTTAATGATTTAAAGACAAGCGATCTTTTTTTAATTTAAAATTTTTAAAATTTTTAATTTTGTCATTTTTCTATTACCCATTAAATGTAGATTAAGCACTGAAATTGCAAATGTGTCTATAGCTTCTTGACGCTTGAATTTTTATATTCCTTGCATTATTATTATTATTATTATACAACTCATTATTGGAAATTGCTGTTATGCAATTTACTTTTGAATGTGATGAATTATTTATGGAAATAAATTATACTACATACATCATTTGTTTTTACAAAAACTAAGCGTGCCGATACTTTCTTTGACCCACTGTATAATAATATCGTGTCAGTCGAGAAGAAGATTCAACAATCCAGTTGTTTCAAATTATCCATTTTCAAGGACAAATACAAATACGTCACATATATGTTACAAGAAACAAGCGAAAAACAGTGAGAGCAAAAAGAAGAGAAAGAAAGCGTGAAATCAAGCGATGTATATTTCCCCTTTGTTAACCCATTCCCTTTCTCTTGACCTAGTCTTCTGGATCGGCTCTATTGTGCAGACCAGAATTAACCCTTGAGCTCAAGGTGCCTCTGCACACGGACGCATACGCACACTTGCTTCGTTTCTCTAAAAACTACATGTCGGGCACGGCTTGCTTTTTTAAAAAGTGCATCGTCCTTCTCAGAACTATCATCTTTTGTGTACGGTGACCGAGAGACAAAGGACTCGAGATTACCGTCTTGATTTGCGTCAATGTTGTTAGTTCTAGAGCGGAATGACTCGAATAAAAGTTTACACGAGACGTTTTCCTAGGCAGACGTTTTCAAACGGAGCTATTGAGAATTTGAACATAAATTTTCATTATTTTATTATTAATAAATTAAATAATTAATAATTAATTAATAAACAATTCATAAACATAAATTTTCATTATTTCATTCGAGCATAGTTAAGATAAATATAAGTATAGAATAAAACAAAATAGGATACAAAAATATTATGTAAATATTATAACATGTAAAATTTAGAATAAATGCAATGCGAAATGTGCAATATGAAAACCAAAGTCAATTTCAAGGCCAAAGAGGCTGAAATAAATATATACATACATACATACATTATTTCATTCGACGGCATTCATTCTTTTATTGTTAAAATGAAATATATTATAGTTGATTTTTCTAAAATTTGTCCAACTGTTTTCAATAAATTCCATTATTCGTTTATATCATGCAAAAGTCAGTCATTTTTGAAAATAGCATGTGATATATGTACATAGTCATACGAAAGTAAGGAACAAAAGGTCGTGTTATCATTCTGCTCGTTTTAAATTTGTTTGCAATAAAGATTTCATGTTTCCCATTATTACCTTAAAAACCATTCTTCAGACTATTTTTTGTTCTGTTTTGATTTAGAAGATTTTTTTATATTTAAATATTTTTTTATTGCTGAAACAGTAATAATTATTAGCTTGAAACTGATTTCAATTTTATAAAACATCGCATAAAACATAATCATAAACCATTTTATATAAATTCAATAAAGACATACGAAATTGAGGATTCGTTTGAATTTTATAATTACTTGTCATACTGTATCTTTTCATTTAGTTAATGAGAACGATTCTTTAGAATATTTTTTTGTTATTTTAAGTAAGCAAAATTGTTTAAATATTATAAAGAAGTTATTCAATATTTGCCAAATATAAAAATATTATGAACACACATAGACTATAACTTTACATATATTTCTATGCACATAAAACATATTTTATCTACGTTTACTATAATTTTAAAATCTTACTATAATTTTAGAATCTTTGTCGAATATATAAGTCATATATGTATATCATATGACATTTATATAAGTCAATAAAATTGATAAAATCTGTAATAAAATAGTATTTACTTAATGTTTAACAAAATGTTGATAAATTCAATTGAATGTCATCAACTGTACAATAAATCTTAGTAAAGCACTTGCAAAAAGGTTTCTTAACTATCCGTAGGTGTGACCTGAACGGAAAATCGAATTCCTTCGGAAACTCTATACACTGTCGTGATGGATCGGTAACCATTAAATGTCGATCACGTCTGCACTATTTGTACAGCACTTTATTAGCTACTAGTACAGCTTTCCGTAAATATTTATTCGAAGCTTCCAATTACTTTGTCGAGATTGAGTATATCTGAAGATAAAGGCATTAAGTGCACTAATTTTATTGAAACTCGACTAAGTCTTCTACACGTTTTTGTAATATTAATGTTAATCGTAGTTTACTCAGAATGATGTAATCCAGAGGAACAATTATTCTAATAACTTCCTGATAATTAATTTTGTAGATTTTAAAAGTAAAACTATTTCCTTTACGTAGGAAATACTTGAAAAATTATTTTTATTTACAACTGTGGTATTTACAAATTACGATTGTTATATATAATCGAACTACATCTGAAATATGCCTGTGAAAATAAAAATAGTGTACTTTCCAAATTAATTATGTAATAAAATAAAAATTAATCTGGAAAGTAGAAATTTAAATATTGTAAATTATATAATTGTTAATAGAAGAAACATTAGGAAAAAGAGAATGACAAAACAGAAAGAAAGAAACGAAATAATAAAGAAGTAAAAAAAGAAGAAAGAGAAACTGATAAAAATTGAAAAGAAAGAAAGAGTGATAATTAAGATATAATAGAGTGATAATTAAGATATAAGAATAAAGAAGAGAGGATGATAAAGGGAGGAAGAAAAATTATGGAAGACCCGAAAAAGCTGAACAGATAAGAGAATAGATAGAGATGAATTATGTAACGAAAAAAGTGCAGCAACGAACTTACAAGCTAATTTATTAGACTTTCGTATAAAAATTTAAGACTTTTCTATGACTAATAAAAATATTTTAATTCAAATAAATATGTTAATTTGAAGAAAGTTTTCAAAGTAAAGCTCATCATAAGCAATTCAATAAAAATTCATTGATAACTTTTTTTAAGGAAACATGACCTTAACTCTGTTTGTTTGTTAGAAATTTTCAACATGAATTTTAAGTACTTTATATATCGACTATTTATGAATTTCTTTTGAGAATACTTTAAAAATTATATAAAATTATATAAAGTTCAAATTTTATTATATAATGTTTAATTTAACTTCTTGGTCTAAATGAATCTGAATAAATTTTCCTATGGATTTCATTTTTTATTGCATAACTGTATTATTGTATAATAAAATAAGAAATTTCAGCAAAGTGAACCTACATGTTTAAATTTGTAAAACATTGATTCATATCTCTTAATATATTAAATTTGCCATCCTGCATTTTGGCACAAGAGATGTATGACAAGTCAAATATATCCAAAGGATTAACAGATACTTTACTTTTTTTTTTTGTAAAATGTACAAGAATAATTATTATGTGCAATTAAATCGCCAATATTATTTAATAAATTTGATAATAGAAACAAATTTTACAAATTATAAATAATTTTATTATCCTCTTTGTTATTGAATTGTAAGATCTATAATATGTATCCATATAATTTGTAACTTGTTAATCTAATGATATTACTAATAATTATTATGTTAGAGAGCTTTGATATTAACATTATGAATTTTTTGATTTATCGATTCAACAAAGTGATGAAAAATGAAAACAATGAATGGATAACATGTGAGAGGAATATGCTTGCCACAACGTTAGCAAATTCAAGTTTTTAAATAAGATGGATATTGCGTGGAAACAACAGTATTTCATCAGAGAGATTAATGTTTGATACTAGATACGTATTTACTATTTATAAATATCCAAACACTTTAATCAAAAATAGAAAGTAACAAATTAGCAACAAATTAATTATTGGTAGTAACACTTATTATCTTTTTATAGGTATATTTAACAAATGACGAATTACATTATTCATTAAAAGTATCTATACCGATAATACATATTGAGTTAAATTGAAATTTCCAACTTTTCTACCAATTTCTTTACATGTTTAGAAAAATTAGAAATTAAATAAATAAAAGATTAAAGGCTCTTTAAAGAACGAAATATTATATGTCTTATTTTTGTTAGCAATAGTAAGCTTTGACTACAGAATATATAATAATTATGTAATTTTCCTCCCTTCATTACATTATTTATTGTTTTAGTGACTATTAATTAATTGAATAGTTAAATTGAATAACTAGGAAAGTTTTGTGTTCTACTGTCTCTTTCTAGTTGTCAAATTACAACAACTGAAATTTTTTCTCTAATTATTTATCAAAAAATTGAATATGGTTTTTATTATATAAAGTTAATTTGTAATGTTGGACGAAATGTAGAAATGCGATTTCAAGACTGTTTTAAATCGCGGAAAGAACAAAAGAAGAAAGAAGGAAGAAAGAATAAAAGATATGGGATATATTGTGGTGGATATAATGTGTTACGTGCGACGATAGATTCTATTTTTCCTGCATCTAACTGTGGAATATAAATACATTACAAATAAAGTGAGTTCGAAAACTAATAAAACTTTAACATTTTTCTCTAAGAGGTCAAGTTGCCATAGTCTCGCAATTCAATATTAACAATCTTATACATATAATACCATCACTCCACAAAGAAGTACATAAATCAATACGGCCTTGGATCATGGAGAATATTTAAATCGTACAGATTTTCGAAAATCAAAAGATTGTTGAAATTTGTAATTTTTTATCATGTCAGAGTTTCAAATTGATTATACTTTCATTACATTACAATTCATTGCATCTTCATTTTAAAGAATGCAAATATAAAAACACATTTCATACGCCATCACGTTTGTTATAAAAAACAATACTAATTTTTTCTTTTCCATTTTTTTCTTCTTTTTGTCATATTTACCGTCTATGAGAAAAATATTCAGTAGTAAATTCGTGAATGTTCTGTATATATCTCATTTTATTCCGTCTATGCAACTATTCATTATTCAAACAAACAAAAAAAAAAATAAAATAAAATAAAATTGTTTAAAATAAAATTTGTTCTGTTTCGAAACATTTTATGATAACTGTCAGATTTATCTGGATGGAAGTATTTCCGAGATCTCAAGATTACATCCACTTTTTCAAATAGAATCATGTATTTTTGTATACATTAATTGAAAAAAAATGCTTGAGAAAGAGTTCAGAATGCAATGAACATTTGAACATTTCTTATAGATATTGAAAAATGTAATTAAATATTTCGAGAAAATATTAACTTCTTCGTGTCTTAATACTTCTTTATTCAGAGTATCACGAGGAATCAATTTATTTTGCAACTACATTGATTGCATTTCTGTAAAAATTCATATTGCAAAAATGTAGAGTTTATTAACCAATGAAACATTTTTTTTACAATATTTTTCTATCTTTAATACGGAATTGCTATTAGAGAATGAAGCCAAATTTACTAAATTCACACTGTATATAATAGCAACATTTTTTCCAATAGTATTAACAAAAATTTAATACTTTAAAAATTAATTTTATTAAAATTAAATAGTAAAGCTAATTTATTAAAATTGATTGATTCATCGATTTATTTATTAAAACTTTCATCAAGAAGCAATGAATAATTTAAATATAAATTTGAATACTTTCACTGCACACATAGCATGCTAACTAAAGAACGAATTCATATAACATCAATGGCTTATAAGACGAACAATAAAGTTCTGTATAAATTGCTAAATAGTTGCTAATTTTAAACATATTTATTAAAAATAGCATTATAACAAGATAATATATAAGATTCATGCTTAATTAATTTATTAATAATATTTCATGTTAATATTAAGATTCAACTATAATATTTAATTATATATAAATATAACATAATATTAATATCAATTATATATAAATTATTATGTTATAATAATATTAATATTATATCAATTATAATATTTAATTATATATAAATTATTATACTATAATAATATTTCATGTTAATATTAAGATTCAACTGTCGAAATTTGCAATATTACGTATTATACATGGATACCTTTGTCTTTATAGAGAAATACAGAATGTATCAAGTGTCAGATTCTTACGAGATACGAGATCATACATACAAAACAATAGATCAATATAATTATTTTGAATTTAATAATCGCTAAAAATGCCCACGCCCACAATATCTCTAAGACTTTTATTCGGTATTTTATTTTTATTTTATTTAAAATCTCCTATGTATGTCACAACTATCTATAAGCCTCGTGCATGTTCTCTGGAAAATGCGAAGATCGCGAAATCGCGGCATTATTTCACGGATGGTCGAGTAAATAGTTGGATCCTTCGATGGGCAGCATCTGCTCATTTCCAGAACCGAATAGATCTAAAACGCTGCGCTCTATTCATCACAGATAATCTGCAATAGACTCGCTGCGATTCTTTCATGGCTACGGGGATTTCGTCCTTGGAAATCCATGATTTTAGATTCTGTTTACGTGGCGAAGGGAAGAAGATCGCGTACGTGATCCCGAGGTCGCGGTGGTTTCAGAATTTCGTCGTGTCTGTATGCTAATCGGGTTCGTTATTTTCATGCAAACGAAACGGGCCGCGAAATCTGTTAGGGAATACGTCATAATAAACGCAGACTAACAATGCTCTTTCGCTTTCGCTCTTTCTCCATTTCCTGTTTTTTTCTTCCTTTTTTCTTTGTCCCCTTACTTACTTGAACCACTTGTCTTGAAGTTTCTTGTATTTCATGAATTTTTGTGGTCGGATAAAACGGCTGGTGTTTAACCCCCTCCTCCCTGCCGGTTTGTTCCGCTCGTTTAAGACACTCGTTTGTTTGAGGCTGAACTATTCGAACGGAGGAAAGGTTGGTTTATTCAGAGGTTGAAGAGGTTTCAGGATTGGAATTCACGAGGTAGAGAGGTTTTTTTTTACAGCGCGTGGTAGTTTATTTGTACGAAATTGATAGCGATGCTATGAAACGTCGTATTCTCATAAATATAGATTTTATGTAAAATGTCATTTCTTTGAAACGTCTTGTACTTAATTAAAATAATTTTATACATTTTTTTTTTCTAACAATCAACTAATTTCCTTATTCTAAATTTGACATAACTCGTTAATCTCGGAAATAAAACATTCTTCAAACGCTAGATTTTTTTAAATAATTTCTTTAATATAGTACAATTTTGTGTTATTAAATTATCTTGACATTTGAAAGAACGAATATAATATAAAGAGAATAAGCAAAAAAAAAAAAGTAAGAAAGGGAGTGAGATAAAATATTTTTATTCTTGAAAATATTTTCAAGGTTATTTTCAAAAAAGGTCTTGGTTACTTGCAACAGGATTGATTATCATTTGTTCATTAATACCTTTTATTTCATTGTTAATTCCACATTTATTTGTAATATAATTCTGCCACTAGTTTAATTCAAGGTGTAGGAGTAAAAATGCTCTGTAAATGATCATTAAACAGTCGTCTTATGCAGATTAAACAGTGAATTCAACATGTGTTTTCTATGTTTATTTTCATTAATTATTGCTTCGAACATATTTTTAATTATTATAAAACTTATTTATTATCATAAATTATGCGTTTTAAGATACTGTTGATCAATTGTGAATTAACTCGTTTTTTTATACGCAAATGTTCAAAAATTGCCAATCAATAATGTGTTAAGAATAAATCTTTTTATTTTCTTGAAAAATTTGTCCACTTTAATGTCAGTTTTAATTTTTACATAAAGTTTTTCTAAATTATTACTTTACTTAAATACATCAAATACATGTTTTATTCACACATTCAATGTTCTTATCGTTTTTAAATATTTAATTAAAATTTTCTGAAAAATCTGAAATTTTCTTCGCATTTACACAATTTTAATTTACTGAAAATTTCATCGTAATTTACAATTTGTTTTTTTAAATGTGAAATGTTTATTCATAAATTTAAAAAATACTAAAACTAAAAATATTCGATATAAGACGATTCATAGAAATATTGGAAGTGTTCTGTTCGAAAGAAAATTGTATTATATTTACGTAACAAACATTTAAAAAAAATCACTTGTATTTATTGTGTCACGCCACGTCTACAGATAGTATCCAGAATTAACCAGAAAGCTAGAAAAAAAATCACGTTAAATGCGATGTGAAAATGTGCGGCTAAGTAAATGAGATAATTCTCGGCGTATTTTTAGCGGAAAAATGAATAAAAAGAGAAGCGAAGAAAAGAGGGTCACGTTTCCCTTTGAACCGAGAATCAAGCTCGCAAATACTGCGTCAGACGACGGTAAGACGAAATGGCGAGGTAACCGGAAGGAGGCTGGCAAATGTGAAGGGCCCCCGTAACTCGGCAGCGTGTGTACACTTCACGCTCGAGATGATTTATATCCCCTTGGACGGAATCAAGGATCTCAAAATGCCTGGTTGCTGCTACGATTCCGTTCGTCCATGCGTAGAACTCGGTGGAATTCTCGTGCCAACAGACAGTTTCCAATATGATCTCTCCTTGCTCGGTTCGTGTATTCGTACATTCTCCTCTTGTGTACGATGCAGACCACAGTTCTGGATGTGTTTGCCCCGGCGATTATTCACGTCATTTGGATTTAGTCGGCGGCAATTACTTGTCGAAATCAATGTTCGATTCGAATGTGGCTCAACTGTAAGTGTGACAGCAAATTTTCCAGCTGTTGGTCTTTATAGTTTGGTAATCTCGTTTCCCTTGTTAGAACGACATCGAATTCAATCAACGATGAACATGGTCAAAACCTTGATTAACTGTAAGACATGTAAAATATTAGTAGGGTATTATTCTATAAATTCTGAGAAATTATACAAGAATAAATATTAAATTGGTACATATAAAAATGACGAATGTTCTCGAAATGTTCTTATTTAATCCAAGCAATTTTCACATGACACTTTCTCAGCGACAAAGAAGATTTATATCAATCCAATTCTATCATTCATAAATTTCTAAAACGGTTTCTTCATTTATAAAATAATCTACTATGTATTAAAAAATAGTAATTGTTCATGCAAAATAAATGATATGGATACTAAATTTATTTTTAATAAACTTCATAGCATTTTTCCAAATTGGAACTCATATAAGAAAACCACGTAAATCAAATAAATATTCTAATTATTCATTATTCGTAATGTTTAATAATGGAATCTTGGTGACATTATCATAAATCTTGTTGACATTTAATGTTTAATATGTGATTTACAAAATTTGATATTTGAGATTGATTAATCTACAAAATTTTGAAAAAATGATGCTTAATTTAATATCTATTACAAATATATAGTATCAAAAAAATTGAAAATCCTTTAATGACTATAGTTTCAAAATGAATGGATGAAATATGAAAATAATTGTTTTTCAGACACATTGACATATAAAGATTTCATGTGATATAATTTGTAAATTAGGTAAAAACAGTTAGCTATAGTTAACAAATTAATATGTACCTATTATAATAAATTTATTTATTAAAAGAAAATACACTTTATACAAACTTGCAAAATTATATTATTTATTATAATTTCATTATAATTTATTAAAGATATAGTCAACTATTTTGAAAATAATATGCAGGCATAACAAAAAAATTATAAAAGAAAACAAAACTTAAAAAAACAAGATAAAATAATAAATTATATTACTTACACTTTTATATATATATATATATATATAAAATATATATGTATATATATATATATATATATAAATATATAACATATAATAATAATATATAAATATGAATAATAATAAATTAAAAATAGATAATTAATTTAATTAGTAATTTATTCCTATATTAGTTTTAAATTTATTATTTTATTTTGCTAATACTTTTATAATTAATAATTTACTAAAATTATTTTGGTATAAAAAAATGTATTACATATACATATATTCTAACTAACTAAATTAGTTAATATTATAAATCAGTAACATTCAGCAAGTAACAAAACATGAGAAACTATATTCAAATTTATATTGATATGACAGACTTTTTAAAGGCCGGATTAATTATTATTATTTCTTTCGTACATCAGAAATTTTTCCCTGCTTATATTTTCTTCATACAGTACATTCGATCATTCGATAATTGGACTACGATGAAAATTTATTCAGAATTTCCGCGATAGATTTTCATGTTTAATTACAAACTTCTACGCAATAGAACCATCCATGGTTGAATTCAATCTCAAATGATATGGCTGATATACTCGCTGCGTTGAGCGGATGTCCGACTTCAGATTTCATGCTTGCACGTGCTTGTCTCGCTTACTAATATGACTTGATTTGCTCCTAGAGGGATGGACATTAATCCTATTACATTTTGAGTTAAATCTGACACGATACCCGAGGAAACAATAAATGGCTATTTAAGAAAAATGGTAAGCAAAATTTAAATAAATATAAATCTATTAATTTCAAATTTAATCGAATTTGATGTGATTCAAACACAATATTTGAAATATAAACAGTTAAATTATTTGAAATGTAAAAATTAATTGTTAGTTTTATCAATGTATAAATTTACTTAAGTGTCTGTTCTTTGTATTTATGTATTGTTTGCCCTATTTTATTGATATTTTATTTCTTGACAACAGACATTTTATTTTTCTTTAGAAGGATTGGATGATTTGTAAGCAAAATATTTTTGCTGTTCTAGATTGTCAAAAAATCTGCAAATGTTTTGAGTTATTTATCAACAATTCTATTACATTATACATTACATTATACATTATACAGTGATCATTTAACTTTTTTTTTACATGAAAAATTGAGAAACAGTATCATATATCAAAGTTTTCAAAATATATATTTCCAAAATAATTTGTTAATTATTATCGACAATTAGAAACGCCATTAAAAAGTATTAAATCTGACAACAAGTCACAAGAATTCCCAATACACATTCGAACCCACGTCGCGCCGCGGTTTGTTTCAATTTGTAGCATGCTCATTTGGAATGCAGCCAGCATTTTAAATTTCAGATCTTTTTTGCTCTATTTCCTACATAGCCACAATTCTGGCAAGTGATCGTACGTTGTTAATTACATGTTTTTATACTATGGCACTATAAATTGAAGATTGATTACTCTATCATAAGATTAATTAAGTTACATTACGAAAATTTCAAGTTGTAAAATTAAAATTTAATATTCTTAAAAATTAATATTTAATATTCTTAAAAAAGTCAATATTAATATAACAAATAAAAAACAATAATGATATTAAAGTAGTACAAGGATATTTTCCAAACAAATGAAAAAATTAGTATGAAACTTAATTTCACTCTAAAAGAAAGAAACTTCACCATTTCGTAAAAGTCAATGTTGTAAAGAGAAAAGCATATAAGAATAAACACCTTTAAAATAATGCATTTTTATAGTACATTTCGGGAATATATAATGTTAATTTACAAAGACACTTTTATAAGAATTAGAAATAGAATTAATTGTATAGCCAAAAAAATTTTCAAACTTGTCAAATTCTGTAAAAAATTATCGTAAAATTAAAATTAAAAAAACATGTCGACGAATACTTGTCGTTCTTTTCATAAATAGTAATTTTATAGAAAAAATATTTTATATCTAATTGTAATTTTAATCTTACTTAATATAATATTTTATAGTATATTTTGTAGTATATTATAAAATGATAGAATTTTAGATAGAATGTCAATTATGTTCAGAGTATAAGAATGACACTGATTCTTTTTGAATATTGCATTTACATTGTCTTTACAGCAATTTTTATTGACAAGGTTTTGCAAAAAATATGTAACATTAAATTAAAAACACCGAAGAACATTTTGGTGTTTTGAAAAATATTAGAAATACAAAAGAAATTAATAAATTTTATTATATTGGTTATAATATGCAGCAATATTTTATAATCAGTAAAATTGTTTCTTTTTGTATTTTCCCTTTACCTTTGCCATTTGCGAAAGAAATATTATAATATAATATAATATTATTTATATTTATTAATATAACATAATATAATATTGTTTAATATAATATAATAATAATAATAATATAATATAATATTAGTTTAATATTATTTATAATATAATGTAATATAATATAATATAATATTATTTACTATAACTATTATTGATTTCTCTAATATCCATTTACATATATCGAAAACCTTTGCTAATTCGTAGAAAAAAACTCCTTATGACCGAGATCAAGAAAAGGTCACACATATTTTAAATAAATATGTTCATGTAACAGACAGAACAAATAGAATAAAGCAAAGCAGAATTTATAAACGTACTTCGAATAGAAATTTCCAGAAAGATGTAAAATTATTTAAGAGATCGTTTCATGAAAGTCGGTTGGAAAAACAGGATAGAAATTGACGACTGTGGCAAAAAGCGCGGAAATTCATTCTCCGATATGCAATTTCCAATCCAACAGTTTACGGTCTCGCAATTTTTTTTTCGTCTCGGTCTCTCTCGGCTTCCCGACGCGTAAATGAATATTCCCGGACGTGTTGCGGCCGTGATTCAAACGTCAGTCGGTCAGGACTGCAATGAAATGCGAACTGATGAACAATAAAAATTATTTTCCCCGCATATCGTACACCTACTTCAATATAGAGTGGACCAGTAACTATAATCACTTCAGGCACATATTTCTGTTGTTTTTGAAAATATGAGGCTGACTCATGTTCTAATTAGTTAACATAAGTTGTTCTATACGAAAGCGGCCAGTAACAATTCTTTGTATAGATCGAGGGAGATTCGAAGATTTCAAAGTCACCTCTGGCAGACATTTTAACATTGATCCTGTAAAATCTATTATATAAAAGACGAGAATATCGACGAGCATTCTTGCATTCGTGTTATCTTTATCTTTCATGCATCAGTTCTTTAAAATGGAATTTGAAATATCTACTAAATTGTTAATTTTTCGACATATTTTTATTAGAGAATATCAAGAATGGCGATTAATGGATCAAAAAATATATGATTCTAATGAAAGAAATAGAAGTGACGCTGGAATTTCCGATATCCTTCCGCATACGAAGAAATCATTAATACTACATCATGTCCTTCTTTGTATTGAATAATTTTCGTTAACAATTTTTTTCATATTTCGAAAAACAACAAAGACATTTGAGATGATTGTAAGTCATAGTTATTGGCTCACCCTGTACAGAGACTTTGTTATTATTGGGAAAAGGATTAGTTAAACATAAAATCGTTCTTTGTAATCAAACTATATTATGTTCAAACATAAATTTTTGACTTTTTCTATTAAATTCTGACTTTCTTATTCAAGAAAATTTAGTAGGCCAGTAAACAAAATTACAAGATGCTTCATATTTATACATTTTCTACGTTTAAAAGAAGAAAATATATAAATTTTGTATATCCTATATTTTGCTCCTATAATATACTCTCTTCAGAATGAACATACAAAATCTTAAACTCGTATAACAGACAAATTAAAGAAAGAAATACAAATGTGAATTGGATAAAATTATAAGACGCTTCATCTATTTTCCATTATTACGATTTCTATCAGTTATTGAACTGCATCTTGCCTATACTGCAAGTAGACACGGAAGTAAAAATCTGTCATTTATTTATAATATTATTTCATTATTCTATGATATTATTTCATTTAAGAAAAAGAAACTAATGCATCAGGAAAAAATGTTAGATAAGAGTGGAGTCGGTCGATTTTTGTTCTATTGCAGACAGAAAAAGTTATATTAACAAAGTTGCAAATTATTGTGCTGAAAAATCTAGAAGTTTTAAGAAATAATTCAAGAACCATCTAGAATAAATCAACTTAATTACAATAATTGTAGTTTTCTTTGTAATTAACTCTAATTATTTTTTTTAATTGTAATTACCTTTCTTGCTGTTAAATTTAATTGTCGTAAATGACAGAAATCATTTTTCGTTATATGTTAGAATTAAAAGTTATATAATTAGATAACTAATCAGATAACTAAATTAGATAACTAAATTAGAACTTCACAAAAGTTCGTATTTAATATACAATATTTAATACAATTACTTATTTTATTACTTATTAAACAAAATTGGTGTCTGAACGCCAATTTCTTAAAAATTACCAATTTCTTAAATGTTAAATGATTTCTGTTAGAATAAATCTGAGAACTAATATTGTTCTATCTGAAATTTTTTAATTTTTATTAACTTCTAATTTTATAATTATACACATATAGGTGTTTCTGATTAAATTCAGTTAATAAATTGATATATTGCAAAGATCGAAGATTATTTGAAAGGCAAGCAATTATTTATTTTTAGCTTTTTATTTTATTTTATTTTATTTTATTTTATTTTATTTTATTTTATTTTATTTTATTTTATTTTATAATATTTTAGTATACAATTACATTATTTTAGTATACAATTGTATTTGTACTATTGAAGAAACTTACTACCATCTTTGTTCAACATTCATCTTTTTCCTATTTCAAAAGGACATATTGAATGAAGATATGCAAATAATTGCATACATTTCTATCTTGGTTGCTTAAAAATCCAAATGATTCAAATAACGAAAAACACAAAAGAAAAAAGTACAAAAAAAGATAGTGTTTTTCTTGGTTCGCTGAGCAAATCTTCCCCATTTGTTTTGACATACCAACGGGTTACTACGATGTGTTTATTCAATTTCGAAAACGTTTCCTGTTTTCCACCTGATTCGATGAAGACGAAAATTCTTCATCATAAACGTCATTTAACATACTTTCAAATAATCAACATCTAGGATTATTGTGCGAACTTTCCAATCAAATATAATGACAGAAACAATTGTGTATCCATTAACAAGAGGAAAAAATATATCTTATTTAAAATCATATAATTCAATGGAAATATCTAATAAAAATAAAATAATTTAAAACTTATATAGGTTGTGCAAGATTGAAAGTTGAAATATTATCGAGAAATGTTTCAGGCAAGAAATAAATATATTATAACTTCGAAGAGAGCATTGTTCAATATATTGTGGAGAGCATAACTGTACATACCAATGACAATGAAAAGTTATCGATGATTTAAACTAATATAATTCCGTAGAAAAAGATCATATAATGATCAACTTGATCTTATTTTAAGCGCAAAACCTCCATTTTGACAGTCTCGAGTTCGTTTTTCCCAAAGATGACTTTACATCGTGCGAGAATACTTTTTCCTCGAAAGAAAAATTCAAATGTGTATAAGAACATTAAAAACTTTCTTTCGTAACTAGATCTATTATCATTTTGAAGATTGAAATCTCCCCGACCCATCTCCCTGAAGTTATATCAATTTAAATTATTGACAATTTTTCATTGTTATTGGTATATATTATGCTCTTCATTGTAAATGGTATTTCTGTAAGAAACGCGTAGAAATCATATGAAGGTAAGGTACATTTCTTCAAATAGAATCATCTAATATTTAATGCGATATTTAATTTATAATATGTCAAATAATATTTAATTCGATTCCTATGAAAGAATGTTAATCTATGCATATCGAAAAACTGCTAGATTGAATTTTACAAAATTAAAATTAAAATATCTACTAAACTATTGGTTTTATTACATAAATAAGTTAATAGTTTTCATTAAAGAATGCTGAGATAAATTCTATATATAGTTATATTTAAAAAAAAGTAGAGCTGGTCTTCATGTGCGCTTACATTCGAAATAATTAATTACATTAAGTAGAAAAATATTACTATTACTGTAATAAGATTTCTTTGAAATATTTTTTTACAGTTAACAGTTTCAAAAATATTGTAACTTCCAGTCTTAGATGAATCATCTAGTATATATATTATGACAATACACATTAATATATTAACACATGTATAATATATTAATATGTTATACAATTCTAACATTGATTATATAAATTGACATATTACTATATATTTTTATGGCTAAATCACAGTATTTAATGCGAAATCTTATATTCAAGTGTCTACAATTGGATTAAAGTTATCCGTGAATTATTTACTCGCAACAATTCTGCAATATTGTAAGAAACAATTCGTTCGCAACAGTTCGTCTGCAATAATTCATTATCAGTTCGTGCTCGATTTTATTCACATTTATACGAAAATTTTAAAGCTCGAGTAAATAATTGAAGGAGATCTGTTATTTGCATTAATTACATATTTGATAGTAAAAACAAAAAATAGAAAAGAAAGACGAGCTGAATTTTATTTATAAAATTCACATATCACACATACTTGAATGATCACAATATAATTCGATTAACTTAGCAATTTTCAAATTCATCTATTCCAAGATAGATGTTTATTATTATCGTAGATTAAATGAGAACTGAAACATAAAGGTAAAATTTATTTATTACTATTATTTGTTACTGTCACAACTGTATTCCGTGAATCTTATTGTTTAATTCATTTAATAATAATTATTAAAAATACGATAAGATTCGAGAACTTGGGCAAAATTAAGTAGCGCGTACATTCGCGAAAAGTGGATGATTGATCAACATAATAGTCGACGCTAGGAAGTACTTGCAGCTTATTGCAATTATGCCCAAAGGCGCAGATTTCTCGATAATACTATATCGAGGAAAGCGTTATAAGTTTGAAAGTAATCTTAATATGATAAAGCGTAGAAACACCTGAAGATTTGTACCTTTCTCCGTTCACTTTTGTTAATTTGCCCTTGTACGAATCGATACTCTCAGCTGATTTATATGTAACAAATTATTTTCAATAATAATTTGCGTGTATTCTTCTATTCTTGCAAATAATAAGTATTTTGTCTCATTTGGATCATTAAAATAATTTGTAATTTGAATGTAAACCTTTATAATCAAAAACAACGTATCTCGATTTGTTTCTATTAATATTGCCAAATCCATCAAAATGACACAAGTTTTTATATTTCTTTCTATAATTTAAAATAAGAATTAATAAATTCGTTCTTTCTATAATTTAAAATAAGAATTAATAAATTCGTTCTTTCTATAATTTAAAATAAGAATTAATAAATTCGTTCTTTCTATAATTTAAAATAAGAATTAATAAATTCGTTCTTTCTATAATTTAAAATAAGAATTAATAAATTCGTTCTTTCTATAATTTAAAATAAGAATTAATAAATTCGTTCTTTCTATAATTTAAAATAAGAATTAATAAATTCGTTAGAATGTAACATCTAGTGTCAATCATCGTTCAAATGATCGTCCAATCGTTCGATGGTTTTCCACTGCACCTTCCAAAGTAAATGGCAACTTGCTCTTACATCGTAAGACCGTTAGATAATCAAAATGACCTTGATCGTGAACATATTCTCTTCTTCTAAATTTGTTTCATGTCGAAGTTATTATAATTTTTTCTTAATCAGTCAAAAATCTACACAGATATTTATTCTAACATAAATCAATTCGACTAACAATATGTGTTACATTTCGTTAAAAGAAGAGAAGACAACAATGAATCTAAAAGAATCTAATAGAGGAAAATAAGAATTTTGAAATAAGACACTACAAATTTGGTCAGTTGATTAAGTGTAGTTGGTGATTAAAGTTAGTTACGTGATTAATCATGTTACACCGTTCATTTACGTATGTAAATTGTATATTGAAATAGGATGCGCATGAAATATATGAAAGTACAGTAAGTTTGAACGATGTTGTCCCCCTTTCAAAAGGATTTTTTCCAATGCGAAGGAGTTTATTTGTTATTCGGTTTCTACGAAATTAAATAATTTTAATTCTAAAAAAAAGGGGAAGGGGGAAAGAAGAAGAAAACAAATGAATGAATGAATCAGTAATTATAGGGAAAAACATACTTACTTCACGCAACATCTTCTTGCTAAAAATCACATATATATTAATTTTTATTTTAGAATCACGGAATTTTACATTTTACATAGTTATAATTCGAAAATTTCTGATTTTAGGATTTTGTTTAAATTGCAAATTTAAAGTAGCGCGTACATACGAAATACAAACCTAGACATAATCTGATTTTCTTGCGAGACAACTAACTATTTAAAGAATTGGTGAAAATGGAAAATTTTAGAATGAGAGATTTAATCGGACTCGAGATTCGTAAATGGGTAGTGAGCAAAGCTAGAAATCATTATTTGTAGAAAGATAAGATAAAGATAGGATAAAAACAGGATAGAAAAGAAACTGAATATCATTAATTAATTCATAAAAATTACGTTGGTATATAACAATGCGTTACTTATGTTATTTAATATATTTTAAGCTCAATCTTATATTTATAATAATTTAATATATTTAATAAATTTAATATATTTAAGTTTAATCTTATATTTAGTGCGTTACTTATGTTATTTAATATATTTTAAGTTCAATCTTATATTTATAATAATTTAATATATTTAATAAATTTAATATATTTAATGAATTTAATATATTTAATAAATTTAATATATTTAAGTTCAATCTTATATTTTAAGGTCAATCTTCCCGTAAAAACATAATTTTCTAAAGAAATCTCTGGATCCAGAGATGAATCCAAAATAATGGTCATTTTCGAGTCGTGATAGAATACTGTCGTGCCGGAAACTACCGCGACATCCCAGCTTTCCCAAAAATTTTCTTGGTACCTTTAAATACCGAGTAAATATCAAAAGCAGACACAACTTACAAAGTCAGTTCAATCTGATCGGAACTCTGTCCAGTTGTTCCTTTGATGATTTTTTTTAATAAACGAAAGTTTAAAAGAAGTTCTTTCCCTTCGTTAAACAAGCAATAAACACACTTCGACAACAGTGTTAACGAGATTCAATGCAAAACTTGTTTCCGTAATTCTCCGCTATTGGTTCATCGCATTCCACTCAAACAGATAACAATCAGATGGCTTGGTCTTGGCGAAGACGGTACAAACTCATTTAACTACTTGCGACTACTGGCAACTGATTGCGGACCATAACGAGTGACCAAACCGTATACAATAATACGTCGCTTTCTTTTTGAACTCGTCGGTACGATGTCACTGGATAGAAATTATTGAGAGGTAATAAATTTATTATTTGTTTTGCTTGTGTTACACTTAAATATACTTAAAACTGAGAAAATGTCGCAATTTGGGACAAAATATTCTCGAGGTGCGTGGTATGTCATTCCAACGCAAGAGGTTAAAGGATAGCACTTCCTTTGAAAATACTTCCTTTGGAATTAAATACTTCAATGGAATGTACTTTTCTAACAGTTGAATCAAATAGTGAATTACGATATGCAACGAGATCCAGTGCAAACAAACAATTTGCGACAAATGCGACCGCGTTTTGTAAGAATATTAATTTATATGGTGCAATTCAGGCGGGCAAAAATATTAATTTCTAATTTATATGGAGCAATTACGTACACGGGATATAAATTTTAGCGACAAGTTTGCGTCTACCAGAACGGACACACGTAAAGGAAAGGCGTCCAATATGAAGAGAAATTTTCTTCAGTAGTTCGTAGATTTAGTGTTAGTGTTTTTGGATTCACAACACTTTTTATTTCGTAGAAGTTTAATACAAGTTGTGGTCGTGTCGCATACAAAATCTCTAGTTGAATGAATGAATGAATCTGTGTTTGCTTTTTCCCAGCATGTCTTTATATAATTTTAGTTATCTTCGTCGTCAAGTGGAAGGAGCATAAATGACCAACTACTGGTTTTTGCCCTTATGATTACCTATTTACAGTCCACTTTTAAGTGGACTATTACCAATTCAGTATTAGCACTGAGCCAATATCGTCGGGCCGAATTGGTCATCCTGTGTAAACAGAGGAATGTCTCGAATTTTGCACATATTGCTTTTAAATATATGTTAGATTGTGCTTGTATTTTCACCCGCCGTCATCGTTTTTCATCCGTCGTTTTCACTTATTGTCAAATTAATAAATTAATAGAGCTCCTGTATCCCCTAGGGGATCCCTAATCGACGAGATCTCTGATATGAGAAGATGTCTGTTCTCAATATGGGACAATGTTTTGTAATGATACAAATTTTAATTATAATTATATTTTTTATCAAAATAAATTTTTATTCTTTTTTAAAATTCATTTTATTCTTTTTTGATAGTATACAATAACATTTTTAAACTAAGTTATAAATTAAAAATAAGTATATTTAAGTTGCCATTTTCTTATTTCCAACGGCATCTATAGTCGCCTTCACTGTGTTCGAACTGTTTCTTTTTCGAAGGCACCTGAATTTATGTAATTAAATTATATTTTATAGTAGTGTTTATAAGTCAACAAGTTTTAGTAAAATCATGTTCTTAATATGGAGAGCCCAATATTAAAAACAGATTGTCTCTAATAAGGCATAAAACATTTCGTGTAATTATTCTTGTAATTAAACTTGACTCCAGACTTTAGACTAATTTTATTTTAGAATTTATTTTATATTTAGAATAATTTAGACTAATCGTGGCAATAAAATTTTTTGAATTTTTGAATAATTTTAGAGATATAATTCATAAAATATACAATTATCTACCTTTCAAAAGTTATGACTAGAATACAATAGAGCGTAACAATTTTTCTAACAACTGTTTTAGCTGATCTGATCAAAACAAATTTCGATACTGCACTAATCACAACGTTCATGGATATACTTTATTATCTTGTAAGATCTCTCTATATTAAAAATCTACCTATATTAGGCGCCTTTCGTCTACTGCTTGGTCGCAAACGAAGAGTTATCGCGTCACAATGAGGTAATACATTATTTTATATGGACCAAAGTTTTTTAGATACGAAAACGAACGCAGAACTCAATGATAAATTAAAACAAACTGTGCGAACTGCAAGAAAAGATTGGACGCGTAAACTTAACATAAACTTGACATAAATAAACTTGATACTGTCCACATTTTTCATTGTGACAATAAAACATGTCCACATTTTTATCGTTTTTATCGTGGCAATAAAACAGTCTACGTTTTTATCGTGACGACGGAGAAAAATACGCTATACTCTAACAGCAAAATGATCGTCTAATTGGCGAGAACGTGTTAGGAATGTGCTAAATTTGTTACTGTATCTTGTTCCGCTTACCCAATGCATTATAGTAAGAAATGTCATGGTAAAACATGTGGACTGTGTCCCGTTTGCAAACAGTAATGTGGATGTGGCATTAGGCTATCTATTAAATAGAATAAATAGAAAAATATTTAGCACCACTTCAATTTTATTGTTATTTTCTGAGAAGCAAAAAATTTGTGTAAAAACACTGTAGAATAATTTTTTAACATACCCATCTTTTTAATACAATTTTTTAGCTTCTGCTACCAAAAAATTGACTTCCATATTTTTTCAACGTTCCTAATTTATTCTAACCATTTTTGGTCAAAACTTGAATGACTTTAAACACATCTCTAATGATCTTTCCAGTTATCGTTCGTTATTTATTAAAAAGTTATTAAAATAATTTTCACAAGTGAAACCTATTCGTGTATGGATACATTTAAGGAATCTAATAATAATTCCTATTGTATTAATAATAATATTCCTACACTTGTTTTGTTTAATTTTCTCTATCGGAGTTCTTCCTGGTATGTTATTCAGTATTACTAATAACAATCAGTCTGTCACATAATCAATTAGTTACTTGCATAATTTCAAAACAGAACGTTTCACGAAATTTCACTATGTGTTTGCATTTTATTACTTACTTCTGTGAAATGAAAATGATTTTTTTATCTCATATATTGAAATTTATGAAAAGCAACACCAATTTTAACTCACGTGGAACAAAAAAATTTGATGGATATGAACAATTTCGTTTATATGAACAATTTTAAACAAATATCCGATTAAATGAATTCTTGTTACTTAAATACACTTGTATGAACATAAACTCTTATTATACGTTATAAATGAAAAATCGCTACTAGAAAGAATTAGTAAGTTTTTATTTTATGAACTTCAATTATATGAACTAGCGCAATGTATTTAAGATTCATTATGTTATCGACAAACAAAATGAATTTTATTTGAAACTTTTTTTTATAACGAAAATTATACGTATACATATTGTCCGGGGTTTCTATGCGAGAATGCCAGATGGTCTGATCGCATATACGTTATAGAGAGTTTATGGTCTTCAAACAAACAAAATAAACAAATCAATGTAATGTAATGGAAGTGTTCATAGTGAAGCGGCGAGAAGAACTGCGAAGAACTCCATCTCTGCTCTCCTAACCGCCACTTTAGATTTAAGAATTGCATAGAACGTTTTAAATGGGATAGCCTATAAACTAAATCAACATCTGGCCATATACTGCTACTATCTAAAGCTACACAAATTATTATTGAACTTGTATAATTAACATTAATAACAATAATAATAAAATGAAACATACTTGCGCTTTTACACAATCCATATACATGTATTTACTGTAATGTACATACATACTGTAATTAAATTCAATATATACGTATGTTACCCAAATTCTAATTAGGACTCAGGTTATATGCTTTATCTCCTTCGCGTTATCTACTGCTAGTTGATATCATATCGTATTATGCTTATAGCACGACCAGCCAACAAAGTTGAAATTATATGATCATAATATACACCACCACGTGCTTGGTGAGTTATATTATAGACCATAGTTCATTTGAAATTCCACAAATCTCAATTACAGATCCGACCATGAATAAATCATTTATGATGTCGTAGAACTGTGCAACGGAAACACTCATGAAATAAAGTGTTTTAAAATTCTGACGTTTCGTAAATTTAAAGTCCTAGATTCAACATCAACTCATCAATTCATAATGGGATTCATAATTCATAAAATATTTAAGACCAAGAAGATCATGCATACGTGATTCTAATATTAATTTAATCAAACTTTGGACGAGAGTCAGTACACGCCAACAGTAAATCAAAATAAGAAAAGATAGAAAAAATAGGGAAGGAGAAAAGGCAAAATCAAGAAACAAAAAAGTGAAAGAAAAATGGAAAACTGTGGAGGCTAAATTGTAAGAAAAAGTTAACGAGAGGATCGCGCCAAGAAGGATTAGAGTAGGTGAAGGGGCTATCGCAAAGAAGAAAGTCTGTAGACTGCAGCAAACGTGAGAAGAATACTCAACAACAGGCAGAAAGCAACGAAGAAAGAAAGAACAGCAACAGAAAGATTTTTTTAACCGAGTAGGAGAAAAGAAGGGAAAAAAACGTGAACAAAATACTTAAATTAAAGAGTTAAAAAAATTAATTGACATGATCCAGTGAACGAAAAGTGTACAAATCACAGCAAAAATGAGAAGAACATTCAACAATAGGCAAAAAGAAACAAAAAAGGGAAAACAATAAAAAAATTTTTGACAAACAGAATAGAAAAGAAAAGTGTACAAATCACAGCAAAAATGAGAAGAACATTCAACAATAAGCAAAAAGAAACAGAAAAGGGAAAACAATAAAAAAATTTTTGACAAACAGAATAGAAAAGAAAAAGAAAACATGAACAAAATTAGAGAGTTGAGAAAATAAATTGACATGATCCAACGAACGAAAATATTGAATAAACAAATGCAAAAATTAAGAGGAGAAATGGTAAAGAAAAGAAAAGCAAGAAAAAGAAAATGCATTGAAAAAGGAAGATATAACACGAAGAACAAAAGGAATTGTTGAAAAAAGTAATTTTAGAATTAATATTGTGAAACAAGAAGAAGAAAAAAATAGCTAAAAAGACAATATAATAATAAAAGATATTAATTGAAAACCCGAAATATTAAAAAAGAAAGTAAAAGGAAGAAAGTTGAAAACGAAAATACGAAGTATCCATACATATAGAATGCAATAAAAATGTACATATGGAAGCAAAAAAAAAAAAAAACTTAATAACGAGAATATAAGAAGTTCAAAAATATTTAAGAAATATAACAAAGGAACAGAGAAAGAAAGGAAGCAGCGTAAAAGTGAGATATACGAAAATAAACTATAACATGAAAAAATCAAAATTAAATAAAAAAGAAAGAATAAAAAAGAGAAGAAAAAACTGAGATGAAGAAAAGAGAGTATTTATCGTTTCAAGTTGTAGTCAATAAATGCAAGGATTGAAAACTATCTTAATAACTTTGATGTGATTAAGTGATAGAAACTTGGATAGATGAAAAAATTTAGATAAAAATAAAAATATGTGAGGAAATGTATTTCAATGAGGAGAAAGAGCAAAAAGGAACAGTAAAAAATAAAAAAAAAATTCATGACACTAATTAATATAAAACTAAAAGGAACATGGTGTAAAAAATAAATAAACAAGTTATGGAAAGTAAAATTGTATACAACAAAAAAAGACGGAGAATAATCACGTGGATAATAGCAGATTTCAACATGAAAGATAACAGAAAAGGAAAAAAAAAGAAGAGAAGAAGTATGATATAAGAAAGAGGAATGAGAGTTTTGAAGAGAATGAACATTTATTGAAGAAGTGTTAGAATGTGTATTTAAATTTCTTACTATTTTTATCTCATTATATTTTATTATTCTCGTATTTTTGAAAATATTATTGTAATTTAATAATCATAGAACAATCCAATTGTTCTATTTCGTAAGAAATAGCAAGTCAATTCTACTTACTTTTACTACAGTCAATCTTTATTTTCTGCTCATATCCTTTATTCTTACTCTTTCTTAATCCTCGTTTTCTTGCCTGTACTAGCACAGTTTTTTTCTCACTAAATTTTCTGTTTGCTGTATCAGCAAGCTGTTTTCAAATTATTAAGTTTTCTCATGTTCTAACAAGTAGCTTTTTCTGGTTAATTTTATCTGATCTTTTTTTTCGTTTTCTTTCCTCTAAAATGCTAGCTTTTCTTAATACTGTTTATTTTATCTTCTTCCTCTTTGCAATTGAATCTACTCCCCTTATGTTGACTTCTTATTAATTCTATGACTTCTGTTCTTATGTTATCTTTCAACTTCCTTGAAATACTCGGTTTCCAAATTCATTTAATTCTTATTTTTTTATAAAACCTTTTGATGATGATATTGTCTTTGATGATCTATTGCTTTAATGCAGTTATTCTCTTCCTCTCGATTTATTTAATTCTCTTATTATTTCTTCACTATTTCAATTACTATATTCATTCTAATTCTATTCCATTCTCCTACGTCTGCACTCCTTGATCTTCCTCTCAAGATTCTTCTATCACCTCTATTGACTCTTTGTTTTTTTTTTCTTTTTTTTTTTTTTGTTTGCTTTCTAAGTAGCCTTCCTCAACATCCATTTCATCCACTACTACTTTATATTTTAAGTTGCGAGTTGATTCATTAAAGCTGCCTTTTTTTTCTCTTTTTGTTGAAAGATGTAATTCTCAAGATGTATGCCTCCTTTTATTTATTTTGGCCTCCTTTTTATTATTTGTTTCCCTATTCTATTTCTTCTTTTACTTGAATATAATTTATTTGTGAAAGAAATCAGCATTTCCTCGTCATTATTTTTAAGTGTCCTCTTCCGTTTTGCCTTTACTCTCCTCCTCGTGTATTCCTTCTTCTCTCTACTTCTACGATATGCATTCTACTTTCTTTCCATTATCTTTTTCTTGTTTCGTCATTTAATCTAGTTGTGTATGTTTCTTTGCTCGCTACTTTGACAAGACGTGCAAATATCAACTTTTGCTATCTATTTTTATTCCTATGACTACCATAATTTCTTTAAAGAAACATAAAAGTAAAAAATTTTATCTGCATCAACTTTTTGCTGTTTGCTTCCTTAGTAAATGTCGCCACCACAAGTACCAGATGTTTTATCAATAACGGAGGTTGCAAAGAGTTCTATCTGAAAGCAACTTGTTTGCGATAGTCTTATTGATAATTTTGAATGGTACCTTTCGATCCCGATTGGTTGTTCTCCAATGGGAATAGTGGTTTGACAACCGAATGCTGGCTAGATGAAATTTTTGGACAAAGTCGATGTAATTGCTCGATAATTTTGGATGAATGATAAGATTTTGGGAAATGGCCTATTTATGACAAGTGAAGGCTCTGTAGTCTGATCTATTTATAGATAAATGCGCTATTTTGATTGAGCATATCTCAATCTTGTGCTCATGTGTGATGAGGTTTTATACTAAGTGTACGCACATAAAATCAACTACGACATCTTGTATCTACTTGCTTCTCTGTAGGAGGAACAGAGAAGATTGCTCTGATTGTTTTCAGTGAATATAGCCATCACAGGCTCCCGGGTATCTCATTAGTGATGGAGATTGCCCTAACTGAATACGACGATCCCACCTTACTAGTTTACGATAATCCTATCGATAATCTTGAATCCCCGAGATAGGATTCCTTTCGTTTCCGGTTGACTAGTATTGAACTCATGGAGGTAGTAGTTTAATAATCAAATACTGGTTAGGTGAATGTCGAAAAGACTGTTCTCCTGATGTATCCGGTGTGTGAGCAACATTCGAACTGGACAGTAAGACTTTAGAATGGACTCGTCTCACTTGAATGATGGTCCTACAGCTTGATCTATCTAACAGATACGGCATGAAACTGTGATGGTCGCGCTGGCGTTGATTGGATCTATCTCAATCCTGCGTCCATGCGAGAGCTGTATGTAAGAACATAAACTTAACTATAACTTAACATATCTGTTAAGCAAAAGACGTCTGTCTTTAAATTTCTACTAACCGTGCATGTTTCGGCTATTCTTTTCGTAATTACTACCAATTTTTTTACAATATCATGTGTCCTTCATACGTAGAAATCTGATGTACCATCTTTTGTGTTGCACCATTGTCCGAAGCATCAGTCCTATCCCATTTGATCACAAAACCTATATAAATGCAGTCATCACTTAACTATCAAATTACTACTCACGAATCTCCGTAAGAGACACCAAATATAGATCATGGTATTCACAGCTGAATTCTTCGACTTATAGCGTATTCATAGACGCTGTGCAATATACAGTGATTTGCACAATTCACACAGTCAAAATTAAAAACACAATCATATCGATTTTTTTTCAACAAAAATAATATAATATAATAGTATGCATATAATAATAATAAATTATGCGGTGTTTAATGATATAATACGTAAAATTGAAATTGTTATATAAACTGGATTTATATATGGATTTACATGATTTCTAATACCGTAATAAACCTAATTTCTCACACATAAGTGTTCCTGAATTGAATCTAAATTTCGCTCATTAACTTTTTCTAATTATCATCTGTTATTTATCATATATTGTCATTCATTTTATAACTAATACAATTATTAAAGATAATTCAATTTATTCGACCAATATACGATATACGATTTATTATGCTGTTTTGTTTACTTTTCTTTTTTTTTCTCCTCTCGCCTTTCTTTATTTCTTAAAATTGAACTAGTTTTTGATAAAACTTTTAATTTACATTTTCGTGGCCTTTACGATTTCGTGACCTTTATACATAAAAAAAGTCAATTTTGAATAATGCCTAAATACATTATACTACAATAAAGTTTAATGTATTTTGAAATTATTTTTTAAAAAGCAAAATAACAACAATTATATGTTCTCCTGAAAACGTTTCTTTAAAATATTTTTTTATATTTTCAACAGTTAAGACGTACACGCATGCAGCATACTGTATATTTATGTATATTTATGATTTTTTCCATTGTATTTCAAAAATATATCACCTTTTTTTAAATCTACATTATTTTGACTAAAATTTGTTTTGTACTCTTTTGCTCGCCTATTAGAAATTTATTGTAAGAATAGAAAACGGCCATGGCATGGATTGTAACTCCATTATTTTTCGAAAAATTATGTTAATGTTTCACTAATCTTTATTTGTAACTCATTTTATTTATAATATATCTACTTATATTTTTCTGTTGTCAGACAGAAGGTTGACATAGAATAGTGTGTTATTGAGCAACAAAAAGATATTCTATAATATATAAAATATAGAATAAAACCTAATTTTATGAGTTTAAATTATTGAAAAATTACCCACTGTGTGAAAAAATGTTTGAAGCAAAAGTTGAATAGCGTTAAAAGAAGGCATGATGTAGTGTTAATATGAAAGTCAACTACTTTTTTTCAAAGAGAATTATATGTATATTTTATGCAATGTAGTACATAAATCTTATGTAGTAATTACACAATTTTTATTAATTACATTACTATATGCATTCTCTGTTATCACGTTCCTGAACAATTAGAAAATAAGTCATAAAGTAATTTGCACAAGACATGTAAGCTAAATTATCTTTTGCGGATAAAGACTTTTATAATTGTGATTGAAATTTCACAGTGAAGACAATCCGTTGAGCATATTTGAAAGTCAATCCTGACCGTGATCTATTTAATAGTAAATGTAACACATTTCAGCAACAAACAAATTGTCCGATTAGTTATGGGTCATCTCGTATTTCTTGCAGGCTAACTTGCTATTATATTTCAACTTGGTCAAATTGATCATTGGCCAAACTGATTTTTCACCTATTCTCCATATTTGCTACAAGATGTACAAATTGTCACGATTACATGAGCTGAGACTTATTAAAACTCCAGCTCTAATAATTCTAATAATTAAAATTCCAACAGAAGTTTTTCTTCGAATTTCTTTTTTCTGCATTTCTATAAGAGAAAAGGCTCTAATGCAATTAAAAAAATTTTACTTACTTAATATACCATTAATCGTCTCTAGATGTAATCATGCATTTGGATATGGACAGTACATGACATATCAAAACCATTATGCAAATGCTTAATGGAATTCATGATAATAATACAATCTTTAACCTTCTTAGTACCTTACAATTTTTCTATACAGGGTGTCCATAAAGTCTCTTTACAATTTCAAAAATTTGTTACAAAGGCAAATGAAAAGGCAGGTAAGTGGAAATTATTACTATTATTAAACAAGACATATGTGTTTATGTTTTTTTTTTTTGCCTCATTTAATACACCTTTATATGGGCACCATTAATTGCACGAAGCACATCAAGACGGTACTCGATCCCTTGCCATGTTCGCTGTAACATACTCTCATCAATGGTGGCAACGGCATCAGTGATCCTCTGCTTTAGATTAGTGATGTCACGTACCTTTGTTCGATACACGACATCTTTAACATAATCCCATGTGTGTGTCCATAAAGTAAGTCTCTTTACAATTTCAAAAATTTATTACAAAGGCAATTGATGAGATATCTTCATCAGATTTGTTCCATGTACTCAGTGGTTATCAAGGTTTTTATCACATTGCATTTTAGATACCCTGTTGATGAATAAGATATTGGTAAAATGAACCCCTTACAAAATGGCTATTCTTCAAGAGAGAGACACAATGTGTATCATAATTTATTGAAACCAAATTGAATTTGCAGACTCAGCGAAACTTCAGAACTAACTAAGGAAGAGATCCACCGTCACGTCCATCAATTCGTGCATGGCACAAGAAATTTATGGAGACAGACAGTCGTCGACAAAGGGAAAAGCGGATAACCAAGAACATTTGAGGAAAACATCGATCGTGTAAGAAATCGAGTACCGTCTTGATGTGCTTCGTGCAACTAATGGCGCCCATATAGAGGTGTATTAAATGAGGCGAGAAGAAACTTAAATATATATATGTCTCATTTTGTAATAATTTCCACTTACCTGCCTTTTCATTTGCCTCTAAATTTGTCTAATAAATTTTTGAAATTGTAAAGAGACTTTACAGACACTCTGTATATTCTCTAGAACTACAAAGCATTATCGAAACAGAATGTGTAAAAATGTGTAAAAATCTCGGTAAAACAGGCATACTTTTTTTAGTAGAAACATTTCGTGACAACAAGGCGTCAATAAGAAGAAGCCGAAGTAATCAAATGTTCCAAATAAGACAGAAATCGGCACTTGGACACTAAACGAGCTAATAATCGATAATGGAATAAAAATTTAATCTTGCCAATTGTCGAATTGTCCTTTTAGAAAAAAAAAAAAGCATTTCATGTGCTTCGTTCTGAAAGCTAAAATTAATCGAAGTAATAGAAGCAATAGAAGTAATAGAAGAACAGAGAAATCCATCAGTGGAAAATTATTTCATATATCGCTTCGTATCTCACGAAGCCGCCAACTGTCCATCGCCCTAAAAGAACAATAGCTAAGCCGTGGCTCGTTCCTCATCGTCCGTTGAGCTCGAAAATGTTCGTTCTAGCGGCGCTAAATAATATTTCCCGATAGTACGATTTCAGATTTCATCCGTATGCACATTGTACGTGCGAATTAATAGATAGCCCCTCCCATGCTCGACGATTCACGATATCACGAAGCAACACGTGATGAACAAGGCATAGTTGTTACAGAGTTGAAGGTTCACGTATGAATTATTAACTGCACTGCACACGACGAACGAAATCGGCCGATGCCAGATGTTATGGTCATACAGAATCATGTCAAATAGACAAATGAATCTGCGTGTGACATAGTTTTTCAATTTTTTCTTTTTGGAGATGATAACGATTAGATGAACTCTATTCTTTTAATTTGAATCTTATACGATAGAACAAGTTAGATATTGAATTTGAGTTACTAACACAGATGGGTTTTTTAACATTATGATGCGTCTATGTATCCGTAACAATACCAACTGGTGTTAACTGCAACTATAACTGTAATTAATTAAGCAAATATAAGTAAAAACACGTAAATGTATTGTACATTGATAGTAACAAATCAATATTCTAATAAAATGTTTTATTAGAAGTATGACTTCAAAAATGCTTTCTTTATGATATATGGAAAATTCATTTCTTCAAAGAACTTTCAATTACATACATTAATTATCATTCTTGTGGTGATTGAGTGTAAAATATTTCCATGTAATATGTATATTTATTACTAACGAATTTTCCTTTTCTAATGCTATAAATGTTTAATTTTAGGCTTACGATCAAGGCTGGCTGTCCAATGAATCTCGAAAATTTTCCAATGGATACACAGAGATGTCCGCTACAATTTGGCAGCTGTACGTGTTCATTTTAAAGAGAGAAACATTTCTCTATTCATATATATATAAAAACTATAATAATATAAAATATAAAATAATATAGTATATATATATTATAGTTTTTATAAATATATATATATATATATATATATATAATAGTTTTTATACATATATATATATATTATATTATTTTATAGTAAAAAACTATAATAATATAAAATATAAAATAAAAAAAATATATATAATAAACATTCTCTATATCATTCCATTATATATATATATATATATTATTTTATATTTTATATTATTATAGTTTTTATACATATATATATATAATATTATTTTATAGTATAAAAACTATAATAATATAAAATATAAAATAATATATATATATATATAATAAATATTCTCTATATTATTCCATTATTTATCACATTTTACAATTTAAGAAAATTTAAAAATTTGGAAGACTCATAAATCTTAATTTCTCTCGTTTCTTCTGTTTTAATTAATCATTACTCGCTTTAATCTAAAATGAAATTTTCACATTTTCATCGTTGTTTCGTACATTGCGATAATTCTTATCAAAATTTATTTTCATTGGAAAAAGAAGCAAATTATTGAAAAAGTTTGAAAACTCCGAGAACATTTCTTAAAGGTAAAAAAAAGAACATTAAAAGGATGAAGTATTCCCATAACTCAGAAACGATTCGCGATAATTATCGGTTTTTTGCGTGAACCTGTCGCAGAAGAAATGAGAGAGATTTTAGATCAGTGACATATACACGTAAGTACTAATCCCTCGGGTGACTTTTCGACAAAAAACGAAAGACGACGCATCAGCGACGAACGAATTCGACTTTTTTATAGCTTCTTCGCGACAAGCTAGGTGAGAAATATTCTCTTGATTGCAGTCGGTTACACGAAACGAGACGTGATCTACAAGTGGAACAGCGCCCGACAAGTAGCAATCGCTGAGGACATGAAATTATCTCAATTTGATTTAGTTGCCAATCCTACTGCAAATTATTCTGCATCGGCGACGCTTTCACACGGTGAGTCGACACTTCCTCCAGCGGCATTTTATTCGAAACAGTTTATGTAAAAACAGTTGTTAAAATCGTTGGAAAAAGAAGGAGCTATTTCATTCTTTCTATTCTTTATTGTTTTATTTTTACTTTCCATTTTTTTACATTCTAGTCACTTATAAAGAGATGCATAGAGATTTGTAGAAATTTAAACAAATTTTAAATGTTTCTCAGACCTAAAGTTACAGTTCAAATTTAATGGAATCTAAATCTTTATGTTTAAAAAATAAGATATTTGTACTTTCGGAATCTCTAGCAAATTTTTTTAAAATTGTCCTCATTACGAATGCACAGAAATGAATTAATTTATTATTTTAAACTAGTAAGTTAATAATTAACCAATTTGATTTTGCTATACAATATGAACATTACATTGTAATTTTATTTTAATTGTATTTGAAAACGATAAATTATCAAATAATAATATTTTCTCCAAATTTATATATATATATATATATTGTACTTAATGTATATAATAATATAATAATATCATCGTACAATATCATCGAAAATTCTAATATAGAATGCTCATTACGAGATTTAATGGCTGAAAAAAACTTCTGCTTAAGTTCTGTTTCTTTAATGGTGCTTAAAAAAATATAAATTTGCAAAAACATCCGCAATCTAATTGTTGCTAAGAAAAATTAGATTATATTTACTTTATATAAATATTATCTATATGTTTTATAATAATATTATAATCTATTATTTCAATTTAAAAATTTAATTCTTTTCCTAAATATTTTAATGCATTTTGGAATAATTTAATTTTAATTTTATTAATATATTGAAATATTTTGATGCATTAAAAAATCAAGTGTATCTAGTTGATTGTATTTTTTAAATTATAGAAAACTTAATGAAACAATAATAATCACAATACAGAATATTAACCACTTACCGCTGGCAACTGATTGCGGACCATAACGAGTGACCAAACCATTTATTCAACAATTCGACGCTTTCTTTTTGAACTCGTCGGTATGATATCACTGGATAGAAATTATTGAGAAGTAATAAATTTATTATTTGTTTTGCCTATTTTGTTGTACTTGAATACACTTAAATATACTTAAATATACTTAAAACTGAGTGGCACGTCATTCCAGCGCAAGAGATTAATAACAGTTAAAAGAAAAACTAGCTGATAATATTGAAAACGTATATTCAAAGTATGCAAGGTTGAAAATACTAAACATAAACCTAGTTTGTCGTATTTTTCAAATCAGAAGTAATCTGCTTGTTCCATTCTGTAAATTTTCATTTGCACGGAAGCAGAGGAAACGGAATAGAAAGTAAATCGTGATCTCCCGCATTATGGCATATTAAGTACACACTCTCCTATTATAGTTAAATAAAAATATTATAATCAAACGGGTGTCATACAATTTATAATTGTAAATTCTTTAAAATATTCCGTCGATAATTATAAATGCAATGATATTTATAATCTGTTACAATTGCAGATATAATTTATCTAACTATGAAAAATTATATATACATACATAATCTAAAAATAATACGTACAGAAAAGTGTAAAACGAGTTTCCTTGCGCCTGCAATAATTGTAACTGTCTTATCTTGATTTATTACAAAAAAAGAAGGAATAAAATATAATACTCTGCGATATACTTATTTTTGGTTTTTAGTAATGTAAAACAATAAATCAAACAGTATTATCAAATACCTTTAGTTCGAATGAACAATACATGTCCTTTTTAAAGTATAGTAGAAAAACGACAAATGGAATTTCGATGCTTCGGACGAATAAATTGAAGACATACTGCACTACGTGATAGAATTTTCAATACCTGAATAAGAATGTAACACACCTATACGATAAGGTTTTAATGGATATTTCAGTAGTAACTGAGAATTTTCTGCGCTCTTATTATATGAAATCCTAATTTTTTTTCTAACGAAAAAATTCATTATCGTTATTATCGTTATAAAATTCGTTATTACAAATTAAAAAATTCGATCTAGTTTTCATTTTGAGAAACGTTTGTCGACTTTTTTTTAACAATCGTGTAAACAGTAACCTATTCATTAAAAAAAAAAAAAAAAAACTCTATTTAAAATATCTACTATTTAAACTAAGAAAACGTTTCAATCGAAACAATCCCGATCGACAACGAAAGATCAAACCAAAAAGAAAAATAAGTGATAAATGACAGTGACGTCGAAAGAAGGAAAAATCGTGTCGCGTGATAAGAACCGTTGAAGAATGTTAGTAACGAAGAGACTTGTACGAATTAAAGAAACAAGGAAAAGGAATGATCTTTTAACGATTGCAAGGAAACTCATTCAGGGAAGTTTTGTTGAACCATGCTTACGAATTCTACAAGAATATCGAAGCTATGAATGAACCAGCCGAGAAATGGGAGGGATTGAAGAAACGACGACATAAAGAAGAAAAAGAAAAAAGGGGAGACAAAGAAGCAGTAAAAGGGGGATAGAGGATAAAATAGTGGAAGAAGGATGAAGAAAAGAGGCAGGGGATTCTCATTGAAAGTTGGCAGCGAGAGAAACGACGACTAATTGCAGTATCCTCCTGTAGGAAACTTGGTCCCTCTTGTATTTCCATCGGCTGACAACAAGGAACAAGGAGAGAGGAAAGACGCCGACTTTTAATTGGATTAGCATCGATTAATACTCCGCAATCACTCTTAAATATCGCATTTAAGAGTGATTGCATTGAAAGGCTCGCAAGGATAAAAGATTTGTGTTTTTGCGACAGATCATCCGAATTGTCGAAAATCCGCCGAAATCCAAGAAAGCGAATTCGAGATTTCTTACTCTCTTCATGATTCGAAACTCTCGAAATTCAGATAAGAGAAAGTATGGAATCAATTAATAAAGAATCATTTACAACGCGAATAAAGAATGTTTGATTTATGTGTGTCTTTTGATTTTTAAGAATATAAGCAAATGTGCAATCAATCGTAATTCTGGAATGATAATATGAAATATCTAAAGAAATTATAAAAAAAAAATTAAAAAAAAAAAAAAAAAAAAAAAAAGAAGTATATCTTATTACATCACCATCAATACATACTATGAAAATTTTTTTGTAATACATATAGAAAAAAAAATGTAGATTAAATTCAAAAAGAAAGATTTTTGCTTCTATTTGCACTTTTTTAAATCGTGTAACCAACAAAAATTTAAATAAAAATGCTAACTTCAGTTCTTAAAATAAGAAATTCCTCTTGTAAAGTAAAATCAGTACTTAAAAATTTTACAAAGTTTCTGATTTATGTTTTGAGAATCTCAAACAATCAGTTTCAGTTCTTTGTAAACGAGAGAAGAATACAAGACAAACAAAGCGACGAAAAACTACATTGGATATCGGTAGATTTTGTACGTAACCAAAGAAACTAATGATCGTGGCCGTGTTTGATTTCGATTTCGATCGATCCGAGTTGATATTTGATATCGAATTTAACTAGAAATAAAAATTGAAACGAGTAGAAAATAAATGTTACATCGATATACGCATAAGAGATGGATAAGAACTAAAAAAATGATGAATAAAGTTGATTTATATTGGCATAATTCTTATAGATTTTTTTTCACTTAAATTATGAAAGATAGACTTATATAATGTGCATATAAGATATATATAGCGTACATATTAGGATTCAGCACATTGAAAATAAGAGAAAAATTTTGTTCTTGATAAACTGAATTTTTTCCCTTTAACCTTGAAGAAAAAGTAAAAATAAGAATACAATCTGACATCGTTATATTAATATTTTAATGAATGTTAGACAACAAGACTAAATAGCATAGTGAATAAATAGTATATAAATTCTTTTATTTTTTGACAATACTGAAAGTATTATCTGATTCCAGCGGAATATTCAATGCTGCTAGTATACTTTCATCTGCAAAGGCACATGGGTAATTTTCTTATACAAGTATACGGGCCCTGTGTTTTATTAGTTGTCCTTTCTTGGGTCTCCTTCTGGTTAAATCGAGAAGCCACTGCAGATCGTGTATCACTAGGTAAGTTAGGTCACATTTTATAGTTACATATATGCTTAGAAAAATTATGAAATTGATAATAAAGATCAATTAATAATTAATAAATAATATTTTCAACTTGTGTCAATCAAAAAAGGAAACTTTTGAAAAGAGTTATTCAGATTATATTAACAAGTTCGCAAAAATCATTTCTACCAAAACATTTCATCATTAGAAATCGAATAAATGATCTTTAATAACGTCGATCGTCACTTCTAACATACTCTTCGAAATAATGAAACAAGTTATATAAAAGTAATCGGTGAAATACTAGAATACAATATATCTTTATCTCAAATTTGTAAATAATAATGTTAGATATTTTTGTAAGATTATGTATTTAATTTTAATCTTTCTTTAACAACTTAAATAATATCGAATAATATACGAAAGAAAGTTTTTGTATTAATTTTGTTTAAAGGTATAACAACGGTATTGACAATGACATTTTTGGGATTGGAGGCACGAACAGATTTACCTAAAGTTCCTTACCCCACTGCCCTGGACTTCTTCGTTTTTCTCTCGTTCGCTTTCATTTTCGCCACTATTATACAATTCGCAGTGGTCCACTATTTCACCAAATACGGTTCCGGCGAATGTTATTTCAGCTCCGATTTAAGTGAAAGCGAGAGTTCCAGTGATGAAGAGGAAATAAATACGAGACGATTGAAGAAAGAATCGGTAATACATTGTTAATTTATACATTTTATATTCTGTTGCTTAAATGAAAAACAGCCGATAGTTAATAAATTTTTATAATCAGCACTGTTCGTGAAACAAACGGATTTAAATTTATTTTCTTATAATTTCTTGAGCTTAAGTTATACTAATCGTTTCAAATTTGTTTTGACATTAGAATAACTGATCATTAATGCATGGAATATTATACATATAAATCATTGTAATTTAAATAGTAATAATTAAAATAAATAGATTTATACAATTACATTTTTGCCCAAATAAAAATTAATATTAATTTTAATAAAAATATTCGTATCTTTTCAGCAATTGAAATCTGTCATAAAATATTAATAGGTATGGTTGCTCTAGTGTTAAATCACAAACAATATCGTGTAAATGTTTTGTCTTTATGATAAAGTTGTTTAATTATTTTACAGCAATAAATACTTTTGACATGAAAATATAAGAATTACATTTATACCTACGAAGAAGAATAATTTTATTTTGCGAGTGATATTCTTTGAGTTAAATAAATCAAATTGCATTGAAATCAAATTTTTAATTATTCTATATTCAAATAAAAATATTATAATGCTCAATATAACGTTACAGTTATAAGTGAGTAGATATATACATATTTTATTATTAAAAATATATTCTGAAATAAATTCATTCTTGACATCCACAATATTACTTTTGTGACTATATACTGTCTCTTTTACAACAATAAATATTATATCATATCTTTCTATTTTTACTGCAATATTGCAGTATTTATTAGCCTATTATCAACGTCATCCACAGATTGCTACTTATTATATTTTAATAATTTCAATTTTTTACTTTCTTCTTTCATTGAATTG
Organism: Frieseomelitta varia; assembly: GCF_011392965.1. Taxonomy (NCBI): domain Eukaryota; kingdom Metazoa; phylum Arthropoda; class Insecta; order Hymenoptera; family Apidae; genus Frieseomelitta; species Frieseomelitta varia. The sequence goes on along the minus strand of NW_025110015.1, from coordinate 16,848 downwards.
CATTCAAATCCAAAGTACTACAAATTCTCAAATTCTGACCAAGTACTCAGTAAAATTTGAAAATTAATTAAAACTTAATTAATAATTAATAAAATTAGTAAATAGCAATGACAAAGAAATCGCTGTAAATGACACGTTTAGTTATTATTAATAAGTAATAAAAGGTATATTGTAAATATACAAAATTAAAATAAGAACTAATAAATTACTAATTTGACTAATTTAATAAAAATATTCCTAAATTCCAATAACAATGATATTATATTTCACATATATATACATAAGAAATCGGCAAAACTCCATTATCTCGACATTGTTCTATATTGAAATCTGCAAATTTGGCTTCTCGTTTCCGAGTAGCCAGATTGAAATCTATAATAGATTATTTTGCCAGCATAACAATCTATTATAGTTCACTCCGATATTATAAATTAACAGATACATACAGTGAAGAGCATAACTGTATCAATGGAAAATTGTCAATAATTTAAACTTATAACTCCGTAAAGAAAAAGATCATAGATGTAACGATCCATTTGGTTTCATTTTAAAGCGTAAAATCTCTACTTTGACAGTCGTGAGTTCATTTTTTCTAAATCATTCTTTATGATTTTGCATCATACAACAAGTGGAAAAGTAAGGATTTTTTCTCAAAAATTATAAAAATTCAAACGTATGTAAAAACATTAAAAAAATTTATTTTTCATGGCTAGATTTACAATTTATGATTTTGGAAATTGAAATCCTTCTTTTTACAATGACCTCTTAAACTTGCTATAGGATCTTTTTTTCATCTTTTTATTGAACTTCGAATGTTAGAATCAGATAACGAAATGTTAAGGTTTCTTTGATATTTAACATTCAATAAAATGATAAAAGAAGAATCGTACAACAGATTCTAAGGGATTCCTATAATAGAAAAGACATTAATCTTCAGAATGATTATGGATCTAGTCACGAAAGATTTTTTTTAAATATTTTTTCACACATTTGAATTTTCACAGTTTTCAAGAAAAAAATATTTTTCAATTTCTAACTCGCTACATGATGTAAAATCATGTTCAAAGAAAATAAACTCGTGATTGTCAAAGTAGAGGCTTTGCTTTAAAAGAGCATGAATCGATTAAACAACCAAATGAATCATTATATAATCTTTCGCGAAATTATATCAATTTGAACTATCGACAATTTTTCATTGTCATTGATACAATTGTATTCTTCGCTGTAATTGTACGTAAACTTGATAATGAATATTAATTATAATTGAAAAGGTTGTTCCACAAATCGCCAAAGTATAGATATTTCTTTCTTCTCCGAATTACATTTTTTATAAGTTTTAAATACACAAGATATCAAAAAATGAAAATCCAAAACTTCATTCTTCGAATACAGCATAAAAATATCTGATGAAACTATTATAGAATAAAATTATATTGAACTATGATTTTTAATTTTAATTATAATTTATTGATAAATCCAATTTCAAAGTGTGTATTTACTGTTCATAAATATACTTTATTTAAAAAATTATTTGAAATTGAAAAAATATAAAATTTTATATATCTTAATTATTCGACTTTGTCTAATGAATTTTCAAATACTTTTGCAAATAAAGATTTCTTTTGCAAAGAAAATGAACGTACATTTACGACTTAAGTATCTATTTTACTTAATTATGGGAAAGGCCAGGGCCTATCTATTAAATAATCAGTTACATAATCAGTTTGTAGCAAATTTTAATAAATAATATAAAGTTTGTTATTATCTTAAAAAGCAATAACTGTTAGCTTTTCTAACCAGAATATTATGTTTTAATATCCTTTTGCGTTGAATAAATCAAAACTAAATATTTATAATTATTGCAAACTAATTTTACACTTTTTGCATTTATTATCTTTTCCTACAATTAAATAATATAACACAATAGATAATCTATAATATATATTATATATTATAGACAATTAAATTATACGTCATAAAAATAAAGAAGAAAAAAATATTAACTCAACATAGAATTTAAAATCAATTTTATTAATTTAAAATGCAGAAATCTGTTATCACATTTGTTGTAGATATTCGATGTCCTTTTTTGGCTCAGAGTTGCGCTTAAATCATAGATCGATTTATACATATTTTCAGATATTACGTTTTATATAACAGTTTTCTATTATTACTGATAAATTATTGTTTTTAATACCTTGAACGTTATGGTTTATCACTTAAAATATCGCAATGGGCAATTTTGGCTACTCTATTTCGTCTCTAAAGAAATGCAATTTAATTTATTTATTTACATTTAATAGACGATGTGGGTATCTCACCTGAAGAAAACCATCTAAATATCTTCTTTGTTTTTTATATTGCAAAAAAATGTTTATAGCATGATTTAAATAGTGATTTGAATGATGGAAATATCATAGAAATAAAAAGTATTTTTGTTGGCACATTTTCTCCAGTTTTTTGTCAAAGTCATTGTCATTTTTTATGTAAAAAAAGAAGAATACATTTGAATATGCCTAAGTTTTAATCTTTAATTGATCTTAAACATTAAAAATGCAATGAAATTATAAATGTTAGAATGGAATATGTATATATATATATATATATATATATATANTATATATATATATATATATATATATATATATATATATATATATATATATGTATGTATGTATATATATATATGTATATATATATATATATATAATTACATATAGAATATGTAAAGTTACTGCTTATATTGTTAAATATTGTTAGAGCTTCATAAATATAAAAATAGATTTTGAAATGCTGTATACATGTATGTTGATTTTTTATTTTATTAATGAATATTATAGGTATTTAAAGATTTAATTTCTTTTTCTTAATACAAATAAAATTGAATTTTCTTAATACAAGTAAAATATATCATAAATGCATCGATAATAAAAAAATTTAATTTCATTGTTGAGACGAGTTGCATATAAAGAAATATTATAAAGTGCTTGGTCCATGATACTTTAATTTACATAGAAAGAAGTGCAATTTCCATATAACAGTAAAGAATATGAAGTATAAAAGGAATATTAAATGATGACGCAAAGTTACTTTAATTGAATCCCAGAAATAACTGAATTTTTGAAGTTATATGTAGGTTGTTGCAATGAAAACTCTTAATAGAAAAAAGTTTTTCATATCGAAGTAAAATTACCTTTGATTTAAGTTATACTAACATGCATGAACAAATTTAAATTCATTCAGGTAACTTCTATTTGAAAAATAAAAAAGTTTAATAGAATATACTTGATAAATTATTTAAAACAACATCAATTTAATAATTTTTATATGATAAATTATGAAATATGATAAATTATTATGAAATATGATATTATTATTATGAAATATGATAAATTATTTTTAAAAAAATCAATTTAATAATTTTATAATAAAGATAATTTCGAAAAATGGCAATTGAAAGTATAAAATTTCTTGTAAATAAAACATTACAATTAATATACTTAAGATTATAGGGATACCCTTACTTAGAATATACTCATCCTTTTATTATTATTCTTTTATTATTATTCTCATCCCGTAGATTATTATCATTTATATGCAGTTTCCTTTTTACACAGAAGAAGAGAAAAAGTAAGTTAAAAATGCTGAGAAAAAATTGCTTTATAATCTTGTTTATTAATGTTATATCTATGAAAAATATTACACATAATGCCAATATCTATTTGTCAAAGCATATTAAAATAAACTTGCAAAAATGAATGACCGCAAAAAAAAATAATTTTGAAGATAATAAGAAACTTCTGTCTACTAAGCAAAATGGAAATTTATTTGCACATGTTATACATATACACAATATTTTTATCTTTGTCCTATATTCTAAACATTTAACCCATTGTCGATTGTGGAATTTCTCGATAGAGAATCACTTTCCTCTTTAATGCATTTTTCTTCTTTTTTATAATTATTTTAATGACTTTCTGCATTTATTTTTCAGAGAGAAATGTCACGTCGAAATTAAGTTAAGACAATATCTTTATTTATTTACGAATAATATTCATAATAGATAAAGAACTACCTTAGAAATCCTCTAATTGAAAATATTCAAAAAATATGATTGATAATATAAACGCGTAATAATTTTTAAAACAACTTGTTTAAAACAATTGGTAAACGCGTAAGAACAATACATAAAAACACAATAAATTGATCTTCTTCGTTTTCTTTTGTTTTGAGTAATATGAACTCATAACAATACAAAAGAAGACAATTATCCCCTTGCCATAAATAATGAACTGTATTATTACAAAAGAAATACAAAGAAAATAAAGAATTGGTATAAATTGCAAAAATATTTATCTCGCATATAACAGATATTAAGATCCGTGGAAAATATTTCAGAGCAACAGGTCATCAAATCTCAAAAACAATTTGCTTCTCACGCTTCTCATGATCAACGCTTAAAGAACATTTATTATTTTAGGTATCTCATTCGCACAAAAGAACTGCCGGAAACCTAGCAGCACGAGGACACCCAAGTCGGAATTTCACAATGAATGAGGACGGTATGATCGAAGTGATACCGTTATCAGCAATTCCGGAACCTAGCAGAAATCCTACAGTGGGTCACTGGCAGATGTCCTGCGTGACTTGCAGCGCGCCTCCTCCTCAAGCTCCTCCGATCAGAAAAGGATCCGACCGAAGACGACGTAGGAGAACGCCCAGATACAATTCTGTATCGAAAATCGATCGTGCTAGCCGCATCGTGTTCCCTGTGTTCTTCTTAGCTATCAACGTGTTCTACTGGTACGCGTATCTATCGAGAAGCGAGCGTATCAATTACTACAACGTGAATTCAAACGGCACGTGAGACCGGTCACTAACAATGAATAGGACAACCAAAGGAAAACACGTGTACAAACGTTCTCCACGGAATTGCTCGTCGGAGGAGATGTCAATCGACCAATCTACGATACTAGTTTAAGCGATTACGCGCGTAATAAATACAAAATTGTTTTTCTGCAATGAAGAGTTCGCAAGGGCAACGAAAGCTTCGAACGAGTGGATGAACGAATATGTAAATTCAGTTGTTTGTAAGTTTAATTGCATTGTAAAAAATGGAACATGAATGTATACACTGTAAGTATTTGTATTTATATTTTTAATTCTCTATGGGTTTGTGATGAAATTGAGTCGTTTACAATCCCTAAATGAAATTTCGCTTTCAAATATTTTCGAACAAATGTCAAACATTTGACTTGAGAAACGATTAGATATAACGTAGTAAACGATTGATGAGCGTCCCAGAATTTTTTTTGGAGAACTCAAGCAATAAAAAGATTATGCTTCGGTATAAGCGATCCAATTTTTATGTCGAAAAAATATTTTATAAGTTCTTCTATCGAGGTTTAAAAGTTGTGATACATAGTGTATATTTGAATATGTAACATAATTGGTTGCATATTTTTTTGAAGAAAATATGAAAGAAGAATATTATTCCATTGAATGAAAAGTTCGTTCATCTTGCTCAAACATCATATTCTATATAAATATGATAATTAAATTGATGTTGGTAGTTTGATGCTAATGATTATAAAAAATTACAGAAAATTGAAACCTATTTTTAAACTGATTGCAAAAAATGAATCAATGTTTGAAATCAGAACAATAATCTTTGTATATTTTTAAAGCTGATTTGCATTCGAAGAAAATATTATTCCTTCTTTGATGGAATTATAAATATATACTTTATTATAAATTTTTATCGAATAAATATTGTTCATAATTATATCATTTAATAATATCAACAGGAAAAATGACAAATGTATAATAATATTAAATTGAATGTACAATAATATTAAATTGATTGTATTCAACTTATTAATAAAAGTTAATAATATTTGTTACATATTGAATTGTACACTGCTTTCACTAAGCACTTAACACGTCAGAAATATAATTTATTTGTATTGTATCTATAATAATTCGATTGAAATAATAACTATACTGGCTTATATAATTTGTAACTATTGGTGTACAAATTTTTTCTTCATAAAAAATCGATTTTTTTTAATGAAACGATAAAGAGATCCAGAGTATCGAGATAAATGAATTATTATTTAATACTAGTAAAAGGAAATAAAACAAAATAATATAAATTTCTTTAATTAGATAGACAAGTAAATATAATACTCAAGGCTCTTTTAAGGAAACATGAACGAACTTCTTACTTTTACATGTTTTTAATTATAAACGTTTCAGTTATTAATTTTTCTAAATGATTTTATAATATTGTATATTCTGTTATGTTTCAGAATAAGCATAGCTGTTCAGAATGCTTATTCAGACTAAGTGTATCTTCTTTAATAATGGTATTTATTTTATGAAGAATACTGCATTATTTGCAACTTTTTGTTCAATATCATTAATTTGTGAATAATAATAATACCAGCAGTGCAAACGAAAATATGATACCAAATTAGAAACATCTTATCAATATTAAATAAAGTTGAAATATGGGTTTGTAATCTATGTAGAAGAAGTAAAAAGATAAACATTGTTTATATTGATTTAAGAAATGAAAACTAATTTATAACCATTCGAATTTTACATTTTGTTAAATCTTATCTTGGCACTAAATATATGAACTACAACGCATTTTTATTTCTAATATTTTAAATACAAAAAAATAGACTTATAATTTATAAGTTCTGTGCCAAAATGATTTCGATGTTATGTAAAAAAACTGTTAAATTAGTTAAACATTCTCATTATTCATATCTTTGTGGTGATAAATATTATGTTCAGTTCAAAATAGAATGATATGGAAATATCACTTTAAAATAACAATTAGATGCAAAAGATGTTTTTATAATTCACTACTTACAAGCCATTCAAGAATTAATAAACATATTTTTTGTTAGAAAATAAAATTTGTTATTATTTGTTATATGATAAAAATGAAAAAATTAACTACAAAGATTAAATGAGATATACATACTTACGTATGCATAAATATTTATGAAATATTATGTTTAATCTAAGTATTAAATTATTAGACATAGATACAAAAATGTTCCATCATATCCGTGCCAATTAATCATTCTAAATATAAAATGATAAATTTATTGAGAAACACCAATCTACTTCTATATCATATGGATGATTTCCTCAATTGGGCCAACAAATGAGTAACGAAGGACATATAAATGATTATATGGTTATGCTGGAACGAAATAGGCAATGTAGTACTAAATTACACTCATCATTTTCATTACAGATAACGACTGATTATTATAGATTTGACCTTTGTCCAACAGTCATAAATAGTAACAACAAATTAAGATTGTGTCTTCATACTTTAGTCGTTAGCGTACCGTTAGTAATTAGTAAAATTTTCTTCTTTCAGAAACATAGTTGATCAACTATTTTTGAAGAAGAAAATTTAACTTTAACGCCTCCTTCGTTAGACTAAACAAATATATTACATCGAAAATAAAGAAAGAAAACTCTTTTTCTATTTTCTTCACATTCGATTTTTCCTTTTTTTTTTTAATTATCAATAAAACAGAATTTTATAATATCATATCTTTAAGATTTAATCTATTTTGGAGAACAATTAATCCTTATCTTCCGTACATGTACAGGAAAGAGATTTTAAATGTAAATAATGCGACAACCTATAAGATAAATATATGGGAAATTGTTTGAGATTTCTATTTGAACGTAGATTGCAATAATTGCAAAGAAAAAAAATTGAGCCAGTACGATTTAATGACAAAATATCGGTAAAACGTGCGGAATAAATTTTAACCATTAGAAGAACGAATTTAGCGAATGAAATGATAGAAAAATTCAATGATAATTGCGTATTAGGTGCGACAATAAATATCAATTTCGAAACAATCCATTGTTATTTATTGTAACATTCACAAAAAATATACATATAATATAACATAATATATGTACATATAATAAAAAATAAAGTATGTAGTATTTTTTAATATACACTGTGTAACATGTGTATACCTTATGATATCAGCTGATTAAATAATCAAGAATATAATGGATGTACAATATAATTTTTTCATTTCTTGTTATTTGCAAAAGAATAAATTTTATTCCAAGATCAAAATATCATGGTATTATTATGAACAATTTAAAATAATTTAGATAACTTTAAATATTCTTTTAGATTATTCTATATTTTAATATTTAAAGAATTTTTACTGTTTAATAATTTCAAAATCATATTGATGAAGTATAGTTTACTTTTTGACAAAAAACAAATATTGTTTTACTGATGAAATCATAAATTAAAACATTTAATAAATTATGAACGGAAAACGTGATGACAAAAAAAAATGATATTTTTTCTTTCTTGTGTTTCATCATATATCGTATATTATATGTTGTGTATACGAGATATGTATAAGGTGATTTCTTATAAAAAGGCAAAAACAAAATTTAGAATAAAATCGTTCAAAATTTAGTTTTGAAAATTTGTTTAATGTGAATCGATAAATTATATAAACAATCAGAAAGTTATTCTTATATATAAAATTAAGTTAAAAAAAAATAGAAATTTTCTGTTTAAATATATTTACATTCTATTTTCTCGTTTTCAAGAAAATAGAATGTAAATATATTTATATACATAAGTTCACTAGTAATTGGGAATGTAAGGAGATTCTCCTAAAATATCATTCTTTGACAATACTGTTATGTATATATGTATGTATATATTGAGCAAAAGTAACATAAATAAATAAGCATAACGTAATATAAACATAAATAAATAAAATTGTGTAACAATGAATAAGAGAAGCAAGCTATTTCCTTTATTCCTTTATATTATGCTATACCACTCAATCGAAGGAAAGTAATAAACTTAAACTTAAAATTTAAATATGTTTAATTAACAATTGGTGCAAGTTTAATTTTTTCGAAAATGAAGCAATCTATAAAAGAATTGTATTTAGATATTTTATTTATTCCACATTTCCTATTTATTTTCACATATATACATATGTATAAAATATAAAATAACCTCCTGTGGATTATTTGTTTGTATTGAGACTGGAATTAGCTAAGTTCAAACATACTTGAACTATCCAAACTCAATTTTTTTGAAAACCAAGCTTCAAACAAAAAAATTTTATTCCATATTTTTTTCCTTATCTTTTTACAAGAAATTACCTTTCTATTTTTTTGGCAAAATTGTAACTTGTAGAATGATCTGCAAGTGAAAATAAGAAAAAATATTATACAAGTTTGTTTGTAAATGATTTGTTACAAAATTGTTACACTGATCGATCGATATTAATTGTAGCCCAAATATATGCTTAGCAACAGATTAGACGTTTGATCTCTTGACTTTATAACTTTTGATTTTTATTTATGAAAAACTTCAAAACAAAAGGTATACAGTACAAAAGCAAGTACACGTAAATAATTAATTCAACGAATTAATAATTCAATTGCTGAGATGCAGCAAAATTCTCAAAAAATTCAGAATATAATAATAAAAATAAATTCAATACTACATCGATGATTTTTTTTCTTACTTTCTATTTGTATATTATGTTCCTACAATTATGTCGAAAAAATAGGAAACACCTTATATATACATAACTTTCATTTTTATAATGTTTATTTTTAATTATTAATATATTAGTACAGAGTATTCGTAATTTAAGTATCAAAATTTCTAAGGGCTGACAAGCTAAAAAAAAAAATCCTGTAGAAATTTGCTTGTTTTTTTGCTTCAAAGTGAAGAAAATGACGAAAAATAAACAAGTTCATTTATTCAATACCAATTAGTTCAAGGAAGTAACTAAAATATTAAATGCAGTCAGAGTAGTCAATATTCAATATAATGCTTTCATTGCAAGAAACCACTATTTTGAACTTCATTAAATAGATGACATAAATGATAATAAATCATATTATGAAATAATAATATAGATAATAAAATAAACGATAACATGAATAAATGTAAATAAATAAATAAAGAAACGAAAACTTATTTGTTTCTTTTTTCGCGGTTATTTCCAAAATGAAATAAAAACGAATAAATCTGTAAAGAACTTCTTTTTTTAGTTTACTTTTTATTAATCTCTTACATATTCCCGAAGTTATAATTGCATATCTAGTATAAATATATCGTACATATATATGCATATTACCGCAAAAAAGACAATAATATAAGAGATATTAAGATTTTATTAAAATGTTACAGAGTAATACTTGTATAGAATCGAATTTAACCGTAACGTTCTATGTATTTCAGATGTTAGATGATATTTATTGAAGAGATTGTACGATAAATGTATATATATTTTGATATCACTCTGATATCTTAATAAAATATCTCCTAAACTGTTAATTTTTGGATAGAATGATAAACTAAATCAACTGATGTCTTAAAAATTTGTTACACGGTTCCATTTAAAAACTTGACCTTCAAATGTCTTTTACACAACTACCTACATGATTATATGAATTACTGCCCTCGTAAAAACCATTTAAATTTTATTTATAACATTTTTCACCAGCCCATAGGTATCATCCGATATATATGTATATGGAGTGTCTAATTGTCAAAAGCTATCATAAGAGATATCATGTGTAAGAGATATCATAAGATCAGTCAAGGTTGGAGTAATTAAATTATAAATTTATTTACGAGTAAATAAATCGAGATTTAGAACATTAAATTTAAAATGTTAAATTTTCAAAACCATAATTAATATTTTATTATTGTCAACTGACGAACCCAAAAACATAAGAAGTCATTAAAAAAAAAAAACATTGGTAACTTTCAAACAAATTCGATATAATCAAACGATGATCCTCGCATACTATACAAAGCGAATGGTACACAATATTAGACAAAAAACTTTTCTTTTATTCTATCTTCTCTCTTTTCAACACTATATCTCATGCTTCCAGAGATATAGTGTTGAAAAGAAGATTTAAAGATATAGTTCTACAAGTTCTACAAAATTAAAATTACAATATCTTTCTTAAACTGATAATTTTTCAACATATATGGATTAATTCTTATAGAGAATTGAGAATCTTTTATAGAGAATGTCGAGTGGCATCAAACAGTGAATTCAAAATTATATAATTCCATTTAAGAAATCATATTTCATTTCATATCACCTTTATGCGTCATTAACAGAAAACTTGATTATGATCCTATCGATGACCATTAACTTCTTATCTGAAGTTCGATAGGATTTTTTTAACACGTAGTTTTCGAGGTAATTCGCATTTAAAAATTAAAATTGTATGCATATATTTTATATATATATATAAAATATATATATATATATATATATATATATATATATATATATATATATATATATAAAATAAAAGCAATTACAAAACAAATTCTTTATTTCTATTTTATTTCAAATAATTAAAATAATAAATGATATGTTTATATAAAATATAAACATCATATGTGCTTTTGACATTTATTATTGTTGCTATACATATATATTATTACATATATAATAAACTATAAATTCATTGCTAAATTAAATATAAATCTATACATGTAACTTACATAATAATTCTTATTGTATACATCAGACAAGCATTTGTTCAAGCATTTACAAAAATATTTAGGCATATAAATACATATAAAATGATAGTCTTATTACTGACTATAGACTATCATATATTCTTTGGCAAATCTTCAGTTTTTTCCAAGAACATTAATAAAAATAGAAGGTAATAATAACAAAATATCCCCAAAAATAATAAACCTTTTCTATATTTGTACTATCATCTTATATTTGAATTAAACTATTAATCATCAATATTATATATATGTATATATTTATATAAAATAGTATATATACTATATATATATATACTATTTTAACATTGTACGTATTATAATATTATATGTATATTATATGTATATGTGTACACAGCATATTCTTATATGCAAATTTCTATATGCAATTATATAATTTTTATATAATGAATCATATAATTAATCAGGAGAAATATACATAATAGAATTTCCAATATTTATCACCGTTTAAATATTTTGCATATGTTATAATAAATAAATAATTATATTAAAACGCAAATAATTAGAATGACAGAAAAATATAAATAAAAATGAGATAATCATGATATGCAAACATTATTGAATTGTGCTAAAGCTGTCTGATTTTCTATCAATGAAATCATCAAGATGATGTAATCATTTTTAGTACATCACCTAACTCGTTTGCATAATAATCTGGAATTATCAAATCTTTGGAATTTGTAGTAGAAGCGTTCATGATATCAATATCATTTTGTGTTGTAATACCCGTTAATACAAGAAGAGTTTGGAATCCACAACGCTTTCCAAGAAGAATATCGGTATTACAACTGAAATAGAATAACTGTGTTTCAAAAATATCACGAAGTACTCCTGTATAGTATTATTATTATGAATGATACTTACTTGTCACCAATCATAAGCGTTCTTTGGGGATTTAAACCATACTTCTTTATAATATACTCGCTTAAAAAAGATTCTGGTTTCCCCAGCATTACTGCTGATCTATTAGATGCTGCTTCTATAATCTTTATGAAGCATCCAGTTCCTACATAATTAAAATTTATATTTAAACCTTTTAAAAAATATTTGAAACAAACAAATGAATTATAATAAATATTTTTGTAACCTGGGAATTTATTAGTATTTGGTGAAGGTCTTTCTATATCACAATTTGTTCCTATAAAATAAACACTTGGATCTTTTAAATAGGTAGCAGCTTTTGAAAGCTTAGGAAAACTAAAGTGTTTGTCAAAGCCTACAATAACTGCCCCAACTTCTGGATCTGGCTTAAAATTTTTTATCATTTCTACTTCATCCTCTTCTGTTATATCTGGCTATGATAATAAAAATAAATTTTACATTATTAATTTGTTGCAAGATTATACAGACAATTATATGTCCTTTGTTTAAAAACACTTACTCCGACACCACAATGTTTGATACCTTCAGTTTCCAGTTCCTTAGTAATACCAGCACTTCCAACTATATATGCTTTTTTATCAAATTTTTTTTCTTTAAGATATACAGCAGACAAAAATGAAGTACATACTATTTCATCCTGAAGAAAAATTTTAAAAAATGGTTTATATTATAAATCTTATTTAATTCAAAAAATTACAGCATCTATTTTACTTACCACAGTTGCATCATACTTAAGATTTTTACATTTTTCGACAAATTCTGATCTTGTTTTGGTATTATTATTCGTTATATAAAAAAATTTTTTACCTAATTCCTTGAACTTATTTACAGTTTCTGGTGAATTCTTTATTACCTCAGTTTCTTTCCATAATACGCCTAAGGTTTACTAAGATTAAAATACCATTTATAACATTGCACATTGAAGTATTTTGTCCATTATTATCTTTCAATTATTAAATACTTCAATAGTTTTTTATAGAAATTGTTTATAGTAAATAATCACTCACCATCACAGTCTGATAAAACTACATCAATGGAATCTATGAAATTTTTAAATTCTGCATTTGATAATGATAATATATGTTTTGCTGTCATTTTACAACCTACAGATACGACTTTTCGAACTGAAATGACTGTACTATTCATGCAAAGTACACTCTTTATCAATTAATCACTGTCAACTAAAGAGAGAACTTTAAACAGAGTGTACCTCTTACTGACGACCACGCATTTGCAACGTGACCTTGTGTGCTTATTACATAATACAAGGATGTAAATTGTTCGTATTTCATTCACAACGACCAATATATATGATTGACAATGATTACAAATCGAAAAAAACAAAACAATTTTAATTCATATATTTTGTAATATAATTCATACAATTCATATTAATTTTTTAATTGAATTTTAATTATTAAGTATTTTTGAAATGTGTTTCATAAATGATCATATACGTACATATGTATTTTTTTTCAAGATTTGAAAATTAAAGAATGAACTATATTTAATACGATTTAACAAATCATAATCATTTAAAAAAACAATTCTGTTAAAACGAAGGTTAGATATTAAAATTACATTTTCAAAAATGGAATGCATACTTATACATGTATGTATATATAGCGTAATTTTTCAACTAATCATATGTTTTGAATAAATACAACTACAATAGTTTTAAATAATATTTTAATCATACTATAAATATAATATTTTTTTCATTATATTCTATTTAGACATAACATATTTTCTTTTAAATTTTTCTAAATAAGGTAAAAGATTACCAAGTGATTCAATATAATAATCAGGAATAAATTCTTTCATTTGTTCACAATCTGACTGTTTCCACTTATCTATATCCTTTAAACAAGTAATTCCTGTTAAAACCAATAGTGTTTTGAAACCACATCGAGTTCCTAATAATATGTCTGTATTATGTCGATCTCCAATCATTAATGTGCGCTCAGGATTCACTTGAAATCGTTTCATTAATACATCTGCAATATAACTTTCAGGTTTCCCCATCACTACAGCTTTTCTCTCTGCACAACTTTCTATACATCGTACCAAACTTCCAGTACCTGCTTAAAAGAATGTAATTATTGAATGTTAGATTATGAAATATTAAATTTTTATACCATTTTATGAAAAAATCATAAAAGATATATTGAATCATATATACCAGGTATAACAACATTATTAGCAACAGGAAATCTTTCATCTGTATTTGTAGCAATGAAATGTACACTAGGATCACTTAAATATGAAGCTGCTTTAACCATTTTTGGATAAGAAAAGTGTTCATCAAAACCAACTATAACTGCACCTATTTCAGGATCCTTATTAAGCGTATTATATGGAATGTTTTTATTAATAGGATCTGGCCCTACACCAACATATGAAATTCCAACTTCTTTCAGTTCCTTTGCAATTGCTGTAATGCAAATTATATTCTGTATAGTTAATCTCATATAATATAAAATTTGATAATATCAATATATTCTTATGAGTATAACAAAAATAAGATAAGAGTATAACAAAGTTATTATTCATGCCTTCAGATCCTATAATATAAACTTTCTTCTTGAAATTTAAATCTTGTAAGTAACAAGCAGACAAATTTGCTGTACATAAAATGTCTTCTTTAGTTGCTTTAAAATTTAAAAGATTACATTTCTTAACAAATTCTTCCCTAGTTTTTGTACTATTGTTCGTTACATAAAATACCCTTTTACCAAAAGATTGAAAAGTATTTATAACTTCTGCTGCATTTGGCAAAGGATTCATATACATCCAAAGTACACCTAAAACATTAAATTAATATTATTATATATATTATTAATTTGTAAAAATACAATAGCTACTACAAGATACATACCATCGCAATCAGTAAGTATAGTATCAATAGAATCTAAAAATCCTATAACTTCATCCTCGCTGAGTGTTTCAAAATTTACTGCAGTCATGCTAAAAAAATAAATTTTATTGAGACAAATTACGAAATATAAATAAAAAACAATTTTATATAAAAGTAAACATTTTATATAAAATTTTTATACAATTTATAAACTTAAACGTATAAAATATAATTTAGAAAAAAATATAAAAATATAATTGTGTATATAAAATGTATATACAATGCAGAGTAAAAATGAATATTTCAAATTTTATTTTAATGAATTCCGGAAGTGAAATAGCTTCCGATTAAATAGTTCCTAACAGTGTAGCCATTATTAAAATTAAATAAACAATAACTTGATACATTGGTATCAATGTCAAGATTTGTGGATTATTTCAATAAAAATTAATTTTAATAATATATTATATAAAAAATTGTAAGTAAAACTCGTAGGATTTTACAAAGTAACACAGAGGTTAGATTATACATAAATTATCATTTAGATTTTAATAAATATATTCTATTTAGATTTTTATTTTTATATTGTTAATTGAACAAAACAATAATTATATTTATATTATCATTTTATAGCAATATATAAATTGTATAAAACTTACATATTTATTAAGGTTAGGGTTATTATTTGCGTCTCAAACTATAGATCTCTTTTTTTTCTTTATTTTATCATCTGCGTTTATTTTTAATTTTAAAATTAAACAAATAGTTTTTATTAGAAAACATTATACTTCTAATTTAATATATTTTCTTTAGATAATTTTAATGTTAATATCTGATAAACTTTTAGTTATTGAAATTTAAAGTATAAAATAATAATATATTATTTATGTAATAACATTTGAGATAATAATCAAACACTGAACATAATTATGCAAATTTTAAATGAATTATATAAAAGAATCAATAATTATAAATTATAAATATAATAATGCATTTAAAAAAAATTTTTATATTAAAATTTTGTACTACACTTTGTAAAATAAATATTTTAATAAGTTTTATAATTAATATGTTTTATTACATGTTACATACAAAAATTAAACAAATTTCATAAACATTTCATTCTATTATTATATTGTACTTATATTAAAAACTTTATTATATTTTCATATATTTCTTTAAATATGTTTTTTCTTTTCATTATCGTTATTTCCTTAAAAAATTTTATTTATTAAAAATATAATAAAAATAAACAAACATAATAAACATACAAAATTATTAAATATTAAAAATATGATGTATTAAATTATTGATAGTTAAAAAAAATTATTTGTTATAAGGTAAATATTCTTTACCTTATATTTTATTTTATAAATAAATAAATAAATAAATAAATATATATATATATATATATATATATATATATATATATATATATATATATATATAGTTAGAAATACTATTATTTAAAATTTATTCTATTTTTTTTTACTAA